>NW_015551039.1:494060-498833 GCF_001515605.1 Sinocyclocheilus anshuiensis
CTTCTGCTAACTGTCATACACGCTTTCACGAGAGAGTGGCGTTCCAGCAAAAGAGCATAAAGGGCATTATTTTCTTATCTTTGTATGTTCAGACTCTTTGTGTAATAATTTAGTTCTGTAAAATGGAAATCATTACAAGAATCTGACTGGTATTCATCAAAATTGATTATTCAGTCAATTATTCCGTTTTTAAAGGGGCCATATATTATATATTGTATTTATATTAGTATCTTTATACTGTTTATTTTATAATATTTATTATTTGATCAAATCTGAGCCATTATATTATATTTATTATATTATATTATATTATATTATATTATATTTTATTATATTATATTATATTATATTATATTATATTATATTATGGTTTTTATTTTATTTTATTTGCTCCAACTCTCTCTCTGTCCCTATAGCTACATAGACCGTTTGATAGACATGTGAATGACCTCTGTTAGGATTGTTCTGTGTAATGGTGTTGGTCAATATGACATTCATCAGGGCAAGTTGCTGAATAGTTAGCAGGTGTTGATTTATGAATATGGACGTTAATGTGCTCATGGTTGTGACATCAATTCCATGATGTTTTCTGAACAACCCCGGTTAGTTTCCTTTCAAAAGAACAAGGACAATCCAGTTTTCCCTGATATTCCTGTTAAATCAAATATGCATAATGGATCCAAACAAGTATAAACAAGTATAAAATCATTTCATGACAAGTTACTAGACTTGAAATGCGCATCTGAGCATTAACCATGATGACTGCGACATTGAGATCTAATTGTCGCTAATACATTAGCATGCATCTACATGAGTAAAGCTATGAGGTAGCAGTGCTCTCTTGATTATGATTAATTACATTGCGAGGTGGCAGACGGTTTGTCTGGTGTTTGTGAATGAGAGTGGTGCATTGGAGCAGGTGATGAGAGTCTGGCCCTGAATTACCAGATGCAGGCACGTGCACACATAGACATCAAAGGGGGCTTGAGCACCTGCCCTTTTTCTTCCTCGAGATAAAGTGCCCTTTTTTCTGGGGAGTTTTTTTAAAATAATAAATGAATATATGTATATATGTGTGCGTGTGTGTGTTTCTGTTTGCGCAGAGCTTTCCCTGTCAAACAAATAAAAAATCAAAATATCAGGTCGGGTCGGGAAATGTTGAGACTGTTGAGTTCCGATGCCTTTCTCCCCTCCGCGCAGTCGCAGCACAGCAGTGGGTGCATGCACATCACAGAGCAAAGAGCCGCAGAAGTGAAGCCCTCCCTCCCTTTCCAGTTGTGTTCGTCTTGCTGTGGAAGTGAGTGGTGATAAAAGACTAAGCTACCTGTGCCTCGAATTTACAGCTAATTATCCTATACATGACTCATGAGAGCTACCAAGTTAGCTAAAGTTTAGCTAAGGCAATAGGAAGTCAAGTAGTTTAGACCAGTGCACGTTCTTTCGCTGCATGATTCAGTTTATTAAAATGCATTTAGAATGATCACAAAATTCAAGATATGGGGGCAAAAATTTATATATTTATATCATTTCATATACTAGCGGTTTTAATTTCACATTTAAAGTATCTTCATTTTTTAAAATAATTTCAAATATCAGTATTTAACGTTTTATGTTTAAAATATCAAAATGGTATCAATGCATTTGTAACTGCAGGTTAAATACATTCCTGTCATGCATTAAACAGTGTGTAAATGCATCTAAATGCCACTTTAGATGCAGCTTCTGTATTTTCTCTGCATTGCAAAGATTAATTTTGTCAGTACTGATTTTGGACTGGTAACAGCCCAAATGACTTATTATTCTAATTGACTGATTCAATTGAAGAATTTGACTGAAAAGATGATGCACACTTTTAGAAAAAAATGTCTTTATAAAGGTAAAAATGCTCATAAAAGGTAAAAATCAATTTAAACTTATTGGAAAAGATTATTTCTGTCCCTGCTGGTAACTGATCACCACAAGGAATATGCAGAATATCAAAAACTTTAGGAGTCAGCTGTCCACGGTCCTTAAGATATCAGCACAATAACACACTCAGCAAAATATCATCTAATTATCGTTATCGATAAAATCCCAGAAAATATTGAGATATATATAATATTGCACAACCCTAATATATTTAACGTTTTGTTTAGAAAAAAATTTAAATAAATATGAGAAGTGCCCTTTTTTCCACTTGAGCCCCTGCCCCTCAAAATGTCTGTGCACGTCCCTGACCAGATGGTGAGGAGGAGAAAGACCTCCCGAGTGTCCATGGGAGCTCCGGAGAGACAGCGAACTGAGGGGAAAATCAGCACAGAGGAGGAAGGGCATCCCAGGGCAACAACTCATCATATATTCCTTCATGCAGATTGTTTCTAATACCCACCCACACATTTCTGGCCCAGAAATCTCAAACATTACAACCTTACACCCAAGTTCCTTTGTGCCCCAGTTCTGTCACAAGCACATGTAGCAAGTCTACTATTACAAATCCTTCTGCAACATGTTTAAAGACACCATTTACACCTTCAGCTCCTCCCTGACCAGCTTATTCCTGTCTGTCACCCACTCCGGTATAGGCTTAGATCTCTGCCACAATTCTGCGTGCGAATGATCATATTTTGAGCGCACAAAAGTGCATTTTGCACACGCGCGATCTGAGTTTTGTGGAGAAAATGTTCGTTTCGCAAAGAAAAAAGTATTTAGAGCACACGAAAATCAATTTTGCATTTAAAATAAGTTGTTGGATGTGTGCAGACCTTCTCTTTTGCGCGTGCAAGGTTTCACTAGCTTGCTCCCTTGATGCCCGCCCTCAGTGCTCTCTACATGCCAATGGCTCGCTTTCTCAACACAACCCAGCATTACAATATGCCATAATTCCAGCCAATCAGAGACGAGGCTGCTAAATTCTGATTGGCTATCAGGTGAGCAAGCTAGTGAATCGTTGCATTCGCAAAAGAGAAGGTCTGCACACATCCAAAAACTTATTTTAAATGCAAAATTGATTTTCGTGTGCTCAAAATACTTTCTTCTTTGCGAGACAAACATTTTCTCCACAAAACTCAGTTCGCGCGCGTGCAAAACACACTTTTGCGCACAGAAATGTGGCAGAGATGTAATCCCATATTCCGGTGGCTTAACATTGCGGATGCATCCCCTGAGGAAAAAGTATTTTCCCCTGCTTTGCTTTCAAGCATGCGCTTTGTCCTGACAGAGTCGGGTTAGTGTGTTTCTAATCACCCTCCTGATGTTTGATTTGGACCACGCTTTTTCCCAAATTCTGCGGCTGTCTCTTTGTTGATTGTGTGGCATCCAGTCTGCTCTGCATGGGGTGTATTTGCATTTTCATTGTGACTGTGGCTCGGGAAATCGTCAATAGCGGCCGCATTATCGCCCTGGAAAGAAAAGCGAACCACTCTCCAAGAGTTCAATTTAGTGAGAAGTGTGGTATTTCTTTTCAGTGTCTTGCAGTGTTGGAGACAAAGGCTTATTTCTTTACTTTGATGAAGACATGTTTATTATGACTTGTTATCGCTAGGAAGGCCCGTCGAGTTGCTGTGGAGTGGGGAAAAAGGAAAGAGGACAAGTAGCAAATGACAAACAATGGGCTAAATAAACATGAATTATACATGTTGCAATTTCTTTATCTCTTTCTTTGTTTTCCATTTGCGTTCTCAAATAAACTTCGCCACCCACTCATAGATATGCACTACGGAGGGCATTAGCGCCGGTTATCAATGTGGCAGTAGGTTATATGGGATTTGTTTCTCTCACATTGTATTCCCTCAGAGCTGCTGTTAAATGTTGAATCTCAGGGCAGCGTTTGCGTACACGCACTAATACAGGCCGGTCTAATGCGTTTTCCCCGCACACCTCGGCAAATGATGAATGCATGTGTGCGCAAGGCGTTTATATCTCGCTCACAATTCCTCAACTCAGCTCTATTCTTTTCTAATCATGCAAAACCGCAAAGTCATTTTCAGCACCGTAAGGTGTAAGATTGTGCTCTGTTTGTCTCAGTGATATGGAGAGCGAGGAACATTTAGTAATTATGCTTAATGATCTCTCACAAATGTACAATCTGCTGCCATAAATGTCACAGTTCAGTAGACTTCATGACGGGTGGGTTATAGAGGCGCTTATTTGAGAACGCGGTTTAGTAGATGTGAAGAAACAGTGGATTATATTAAGGAGTAATCCGTCACTATTTTCTGCCATGTGCAGCCTGTGCAGTGGCTGTTTACGCTATGCTAATGATCCAAATTCTTGCATGACTCCCGTGCTGAGATATTTCATCATGGAAAACAAACAAACGAGCTGTATTTGGATCAAAGAGCTTTCTGAAATAGTAGCATCAAAACCCCGTCAATTGAGCACTACTTTCAGCTCCCTGCCATCCTCCCCGAAAACAATGCTCCTTTACACCACTCACTCTTTCACCACAGGATCCTCTCGAGCGGGCTCAGACACATTAAAGCCAATTGGGTTTAGCGTTCACAATAAACTGAAGATGTTGAACAAAATGGAGGTCTCTTAGTAGCTGTTTTTTTTTTTAAACTGGATTGAAGTGCAAAATATTGGGAAATTTAAGTTAAATGAAGGATGGGGGAAAGCTATCAAATTAAAAACATACTTGAGTTAAAGTGAAAAAGTTTCCATATTTAATTATACCTAAAAATGTCAAACAAATCGACAATTGTATGTACAGGTATATAACAATAGACAGTTGTATGTACAGGTATATTATGTGCAAATTGAAATGTAGACTGAGTATGTGTGTTAGATAAATAA
>NW_015551039.1:499611-508709 GCF_001515605.1 Sinocyclocheilus anshuiensis
GTTTATAACTCGCATTGTTTATATATCTCGCAATTCTGAGAAAAAAAAGTCAGAATTGTAAGATAAAAAGCTGCAAATTACTTTTATTTTTTATTCCATGGCAGAAACAAGCTGCCATAATGACACAAGTAAACCTGAATCCATACACAACGTAATGTAACCTTATCAATGCCAGTTAAACTTTTATTAAATTGAAATCTTTTTAAAACCAGCCTTCACCTTTTTTGACCGCATCTGATTATGAAGCATTGTTCTTGTCCGTCATGCATTTATTTCTACTATTTTTCATGTTTTTGTTGTATAATTCCATTGTTCTTCATTATGTCTAAATGTATAATAAATAAATTCAGACGAGCAGTTTGCGGTTTTCTGCCTTTATTGAACATTACACTGCATTTGGTCCGTTTTGCAACATGATTCAATTAAAATCACAGCGCTATACATACATGCACGCTGGAGACCTTTTACCACATATGGCTGCATCCAGATATTATTTAATAACCCCTGAAGCACTTCATCCAGTAGCTTTTCTCTCAGTGACAAGAAAAGCAGACCACTGTTGTTAGCAGTTAGCAGCGGAGGTTCGCCAGATGGATGCTAGGCAACGGTGTTCTAAATCCGCGCTGCCTGAGCTTGACCAGGGCGCCAGCTCGCTTCCCCCGTCTGCGTGTCCTGAAGCGCTTGATCAGCGCCGCAGCTCCCCCGACTACAATGTCCAGCAAAACATCAGAATAGTCGAAAACCGGTGAAATATCGGGTTTTGGGTACTTCCGAATGTCCAGCAATTTGTCTCTGGTGAAACTGATTGCAGGGATATAACTAAAGACAGGACAAACTAACAAAAACATAAAAACAACTGCGGGGCACACCACGGAGGCAGCCATCAGTGTCGGCGCCATCGCGAAACCGTTAACATTAGAATCATATAACAAATTAATTTGTTTACAATGTATTTATTTTATTTTTATTTCCAATTACTCAACTATTTTGTTATCCTTAATGTGCTGTTTCTTTTAAATGACCGTTTTTTTTAAACCTGTCTTTTAGAACTTTCTGCTCTTCCAGTGCTGCAACATTTGTGTGATGTCCTTGTAAAATTGGTAACAATTCTAGAAGGTGGGTGTTAGATTGAAAAATGTCTTTTGACTTGAATGTCAATGAAGCTTTCAGTTCAAAGTCTTGTCACAGTCTCAACCTTCATAAGAGACTTGATGAGTTAACAGCAGATCTGAAATTGTGGCGTACACAAAACCAGCCGTTAAATACATAAATCATTGTTTCTTTCCGTCTCTCTTTAACCTCTCGTTCCTTTGCATGTAAGAGGTTGTGTTTGTCATCTTAAACCTGCCCTCATGAGGCTCTCGGCGCCCCACTAACGCCTGTGCATTCAAAGTCAAGGCCAATGTATTTTTCATTCAGTGTCCTGCATTATTGAGCAGCTTATGCAATACGGAACGTGTGCAACTCCGCCACAGCCATGTCAAAGACCTGAGAGCAGAGTGGAAGAGCTGGACTTATCTAACTCTAATTCACTGCTTTTCCATGTCTTCCTTTTTGGCTTCTTTTGCTCGGCCCATGTGGGAGTAAGATCGGCAGGTCAGACGTACCAAATATCACCTGCAGACAAAGTCAATGCTTCTAAATGTGTTTACATTACAATTTAGTGTACTATTGCTTCAAACCATCCATCAAGGTCAAAAAGCCACAGAAACAATACTTCATGACTGCTAACCTCGGCAGGCAGCCAGACTTTTAAACCTGAAGTGTGTCAGTTTTTTCTGATGGTAAAATAATTTCTCCTGTCCAAGCGTATTATGCAGAGACACCTATAAGAAAGACGTTTGTTGGTTGAGTTCCTGAAAAACATGTGTAAACACAGTGGTGCTGTCGGAACATTTCTTTTTTTTTTTGGCATCCCTGACCAACAACATTGCCTCAACCAAAGAAGTCTTTATAATAGCTGTGGAACACCGTCTGTTAGCATTTCCTATCATCACAACGCCATACTGGGCTGGTGTGAGACACGCCAGAAGTATATGATTTATAATCTGCCATCTTTGGCTCAAAAGAACCTGGCAGGAGCATTAAGAGGTTATGAACAATCACCTGAGCCGTGAATGTCATGTGACTTCATGTCATGAGTTTAACTTAATTTGTATTATTTTATGTTTATGTTAATTTTATTCATATTCATGTGCTGTTATTTGGTCAGTTTTTTAAAAACATTTTTTAAACATTTATTTTTGCTTAATTTTATATTTAATTTCTTAATATGTTTATTAATTTTTTCCTTCTGAGTTCCACTTATAACTTTATTCAAGGTTTCTACCTCCCAAAACAGTAATATGTTTACACACTTTAAATTTATTTTTTAAGTTATTAAAAAAGATTATTGGAGTATTTTACAAAACAACAACAACAACAACTATTTCAGTCTTTTGATTTCACAATTTCACATTTAAATCAGTGTGTTACTTGCCATTTATTTGTAATTATTTGTGAACTTTACTAGCAATTTCTGAATGTTTTTTTTTCAGTGACAATTTTCAACTTTCTGTCCTGAGTCATTATGTAAACAGGCTTATTTTGCCACCTTCATTTTAAAATCAGGTGCTGAAAAATCACACCTACTGTTCTGCTGTTATATAATAAAATATTAGCAATATGTTTTGCTTGAAAAAAATGTATTCAATCACAATACACAGGTAATTTTGAGTGGCTGTCAATGGAGAAAATTGTTATTTGATATTGTTGCATCTATCAACATAAGCAAACAGGGCCATGCTAACCAGCCGAAACCTAACCCCTTGAAAATGTCATAATTTTTTCAATACCATTTCATAGTACTAGTGGCACAGAAATGAAATCCTTCAGCAGAAACCCTTCAGCTTTAAAACAATGGTTGTTCCTGTTCGTTCATGGCAGGGTTTGTGAACCCTAGCAGTGTAGGTGAATAATTCAAGATGGGAACGTGTTGTGAGGATATGTCAGCCCAGCAGGAGCTTGTGAAGTGGGGACGGGATGCCCTGGAGATTGGGGCAGCTGGAACAGGAGGGTAAGTGAGGGTCTCTCTGCTTGGATGGACTGATGTGAGGAGAAATGTTTGGGTGGGGAAAGAGAACAGAGGGACTTAGAGAGATTCTCATCAATCCCCCGTCTCAGCAGCGCAGATTCCTGGGTGGAATTGTGAGGCTAAGTGGCATGATGAAGGAGGTTCTAACACGCTCAATCACTCTCCCCTCCCACCCCTCTGTCCGACTGACAGCGCCGGCCACCCGTGCCGATAGATGGATCGCTGGAGGAGTGGAGGAGGAGGCATTTAATGCTCTCTCCATTAATTTATGAGCGTGAATGTTATTGCAGGGAAAAGCCGCATCGGTTGAAAAGCAATCCTCATTATCTGCTGAAAGGGCTTGGTTGCTGCCCGGCCTGCTGATAGTTTGCATGCAAAGAGGGTGAGATGTCTCTGTAGACTGGATCAGTGTGTGTGTGCGGTATGGCAGGATGGCAGACTGAGGGAAAGCACCGTGCCGGCACAGTTAACTTGGACCTTGTTAGTATTGATTTTGCCCAGATTGAGCACCCATTCATTTATAATTCATTCTTCTCTCAAAACAATCAGACAGGGAGGGTTATGACTGACAGACAGGCAGGAGTGAGACAGGGCATTTTTTCTAATCAAAAGGAAAGGGGGCATTAGGAAATACATTCAGTGGGGTCTAAAAGTCTGAAGCCTCATTGAAAATCTGGGATGTAGATTCTAATTTAAACATGGAAGTAAAAAGAATGTTTTAGGGTTTAAAAAAAACATTAAGCATTATGACAAAGTGAACAAGAAATATTTAAAGGAATAGTTCACCCAAAAATGAAAATTTTCTGAAAATGTACTCACCCTCAGGCCATCCCAGATGAGTTTGTTTATTCATCAGAACAGATTTGGAGTTATTAAAAAATGTTGCGTTACATCACTTGCTTACCAGTGGATCCTCTGCAGTGAATGGGTGCCGTCAGAATGAGAGTCCAAACAGCTGATAACACAATAATCCACAACACAAATCCAGTCCATCAATTAACATGTTGTGAAGTGAAAAGCTGCAAGTTTGCTAGAAACAAATCCATCATTAAGACATTTTTTGACTTTGTTTCTGGAAAAAATCTGAGTCCACTATCCATAACATTGCTTTCTTAATTGAAAAAGTCATGTGGTCTGAATCAGGAGATAAATATTCACAGATCAAGCACTGTTTACAATCAAAAATGGTAACAAATGGTAGATTTTGATGTGAGAGGATAACAGGGGATGGACTTTTTTCACTGTAGGAAGCATTATTATAGATTATAGACTCATATTTTGACCCGGAAGCAACAGTTTAAAGTTAAAAAGCCTTAATGATGGTTTTGTTTCTAACAAACACACAGCTTTACACTTGATTTACACAAGATGCTAACTGATGGACTGGAGTTGCGTTGTGGATTATTGTGATGTTTTTATCAGCTGTTTGGACTCTCCGTCTGACAGCACCCATTCACTGCAGAGGATCCATTGGTGAGCAAGTAATGTAATGCTAAATTTCTCCAAATCTGTTCTGATGAAGAAACAAACTCATCTTGGATGGCCTGAGGATGGCTACATTTTCAGCAAATTTTAATTTTTGAGTAAACTACTCTTAAGGTTATGTGCTATTTTTAGGTCAAGTTTGTGACAGTCAAATTAGTGAAGTTTTTGTACAGACAGTCAGATGATCTTCATTAAGTTCTGGAGAACATGATTATCGCATTTTAAACAAACTTGTTGAGTTCATGCAGCTTGAGTGCTGTTGTCATAAAAAAAAGACAGAAAAACAAAATACTAAAACCTTCTGAAATTCATTAAATTAATTTAGACCCCACTGCACACAGTTTTTGCAACAATAGGTCTGCATCAGTTTAGAAACAGATTCACAGCACATAACTGTGAAGCAACCTTATCCTTTTAGTTATTCCTGCTATAGTCTGTCACGGATAATCTTGATGACAAGCAATAATGAGGAAGTAAGCCTCTGAACTTTGAAAGCATGTATTAGTCTCTGAAACACAAGGCCGTCAGCATCCGCGCTATGGCAATTTAAGATGAATGAAGGGCTCTTGGTTGAAGCGTGTGGGCAGATGTCAGTGAGGGATAGTTGCTGTCAGGGTCAAGGGTGAGCTGCTGTGCATCGGATCCTCTGCTCTGGCCAGCCGAGGAAATTGTCTTGTATTAATAATTGAGTAAGTCCAGCCATATCAACTGTTTACTCATGCTGAACACACTGTTAGAGTCCTCTAAAGAGGGGCACAGTCATACACACACACACACACACACACACACACCGTTTTCACCGTTCAGTTGATGTGTTTGCTCTGTAGGTCAGCTTAAATCATGTTCTGTGTACCACTGTCCCATTTTAACCAATTAATTTCTTTTTCATCCGTTCCCTCTTTTTTAACAGTGAGAAGGAAAAAGGGAAAAAAGTGATTTTGGCGTTTTGTAGTGCTTGCTGTTAATAAGAAATAAGCAACACACAACACTTTTTAGGCAAGTACCAGATATCGGTTTCATGTCATAAAATATTTTTAATATGACTAAATTCGTATTTAACATGATAACAATTGAATAAAAACATTGTAATGTACTAATTACAATGCTTTAATTTCCAAGGTTACTCAAACAGTGAATAAATGATATACAGAAAGCAAGCAAAGAACATTTACAGTACATTGTCAAAGAACAGTATCTATATTATCACTTCAGCCTAGAGTGAGCTTAAGCACTCTTAAAAAAAAAAAAAACTCCCATTACATTCAATAAAGCTGTATACACTGCAATGAATCTCTTACTGGCAGCGTATGCACATGTGATGTTTATGATGAGAGAATTGCAGAATTCAGTGAGCGTGCACTGAACAAAACTCCGGCATTTCATCAATGACTAATCTGATTGGCTGTTGCATTCATAAACTCAAAGAATCATTTGTGATTGGCTGTAAAAACGCATTAAAAGAAACAACATGAGCACATCTAAATTTAATGCTGCAGTCAACACTTTTCATTTTCACTTTATTTGTGACAGCTTTAATAGATTTAGTTTAATTGTGCAGAGCCATTTTTTGTCCAATTTGGTGGCATTCCTCCCATCTTTCTTTCTTATAAAGGCATTTTATGTGACTAATGCACTATATTCCTTGTGTTCTGAAGCCATATGATAACTTTTTGTGAGAAACAGATAAAAAATTGTTTTGAATTGTGAAAGTCATTATTCACTGAAAATCAAATAAAAGACTCACTACTAGAGGTTTGTCCAATCATAATATGCTGAAGCACAAATGAGATTTGATAGGTACCACAGAGGGTGAGATTTTCAGTGCATAACAGCTTTGGTCTATTCTTCAAACAACACTATTAGAAGTCTTCAGAATATATATACTGTAGATATAGATAGATAGATAGATAGAAACTTTATTGTCAGACAAAGTCTGACATTTTTTTTGCATAACAAACAAAGCACAATTCACAATAGACATAGACAGTAAATACAATAGAATTAAAAAAAAAAAAATGAATACAGCGCACAAGTCACATAGGCTGCTTTTGGTGTCTTTTTTTATTGTATGGAATGACATGAGGGTTCACTATTCCTTTAACATCTCTGGATGCGTTTGAATGTGTTGGGTTGGTTCCCCAGCGGCCCTTGGGTCTTTCACATCCATGTAATGCTACATGGTGAGAAGTCAGAGGAAGGTCAGGAGTTCATGCAGTTTTAATTGTTGAACCTACTTCATCCTGGATTCTTTCCCTCCTCCTTCCTCTCTTTCTCTGTGTATGTCTCGCACATGTTTACTTCTTTTTCACACTTTTCCTGTTCCTTTTATACGTTTGCTGTTTTTTACACAGTTTCTCTCTCTGTGGTATTTTCCAGCTGTCTTTGAATGTGAAGATGGAGTCTACAGATAATGGACACTTACTCTTTTAACCTGCAGGGTGAATAATTCAGAGCCACATGGTGATCAGAGAGACCCTCAAGCATTCAGCACTGCCATGACTTAGTCATCTTCCTCAGACGCACCTCTCTCTCTCACAACCTCTTTCTTTGGTTTTCTCTTGCCTTCCTTTTTCTTTCCCTCTCTCATTTCTATTTTCTTGCCTGGCTCTCATTCTCACTCTCTCTATCTCATGTTGAGAGGGGATCTGTTATGAGGCTGTTGCCATGTAGCCCCTAATTTATTTCCACCCTGTCTACTCTCCCTCCCCCCTCTCACCTGCTCTCTGATTGGCTGACAGCACTTCAGCCTCCTGTAGGTGTGAGGGAAAAGCTCCGTGCCCCACAGCGTCTCTGCTGTTTGAGTCAGCCGTGCTGCTCAGTCCATCCTGCTCCTGTGGTCTGTCCCCACCAGCCCCTCTCCATCTGTCACTGTACACACCTCTCACACCTCACACCTCACACACACATACACATACACACCTGTGCCCTCAGAGGGCACACATGAGTGTGTCTATGTATATAGTATAATATAATATAATATAATAATTTAAGATAATATAATATAATGCACCTGATATAATGCTATGCACCCTGATTTCAAAAAATTGCATTAAGTTGGTTGTAATCAATTCATTTCCAGCCAGCTTTTGATATTTTTTTGTGCAGTATACACCATGTAGTGAACAGTCTCAGTGTGTCATCTAAGGCTTAGACTAATAAATAGTTGTAACTTAACCACTACTGCAATATTCCCAGTCATTTCTCAGTCATGTCTGTTTCATCTCTTCTTTCTCTATCCACTCTATTCATCTGCGTCTTTGCCTAATTGGCTGTTGTTTGTACAGCAAAACTGCAGTTGTGAGCCTTTGTGTGGCTGTCTGTGTCCTTTGCTGGCATCTTCTGAGTGTTTCAATGACCTGATTGCTGGGCTCTGTGTGTGTGAGTGGAGATGAGTGTTGGGAGATGTTCAACCCATGGTCAAGTAAATAGTTGGCTGGTGTTTGTCATCCTCATTAAGGACAGAGGCAGTACCACAGACAATATAATCAAAGCTCATTATGAAGTATCCATATGGCTGTCACACCTTCTATTTTAAAGGGGTCATATGATGCGATTTCATTTTTTCCTTTCTCTTTGGAGTGTTACAAGCTCTTGGTGCATAAAGAAGATCTGTAAAGTTGCAAAGACTAAAGTCTCAAATCCAAAGAGATATTCTTTATAAAAGGTAAGAGTCAACCACGCCTACCTAAAACGGCTCGTTCTAACACGCCCCCACATGTCTACGTCACGATGTGGGAAGATTTGCATAACGCCACCCAAATTTTCACGCAAAGAAAGAAGGTGTAACTTTTATTCTCGCTGTAGTATTGTTGCCGCCGCCGCCATGTCGTGAAGGTGCTCTGTGTTTCGTTGTGAAAGCGAAACTACTTTGTTTGGCCTTCCAAAAGAGGACGATATCTGCTTCGTCATGCCCAGAGCTGATCCGTGCTGGTCGCTGAGGAAATACATCAACTTTGCGCTGTGGATCGCTGGATCGGCTTTCACCGTGGACGAAGCAGAGTCCAGCCCGGGGTCTGTCCCCACCAGCCCCTCTCCATCTGTCACTGTACACACCTCTCACACCTCACACCTCACACACACATACACATACACACCTGTGCCCTCAGAGGGCACACATGAGTGTGTCTATGTTTGTGTCTACTTTTAAACACACAGAACAGGGGTTCCTAGAATTTGTTTTCAGCTGAAAAAGTTTACTAGTTAATTTAAAAAATAAACATTGATATCAAGAAGAAATGTTTCTTGATCATCAAATCAGCATATTAGAATGATTTCTGAAGGATCATGTGACACTGAAGACTGGAGTAATGATGCTGAAAATTCAGCTTTTCAACACAGGAATAAATTACATTTTAAAATCTGTTAAGATAGAAAAAATGTATTTTAAATTGTAGTAATATTTCACAATATTACAGTTTTTGCTGTAAATAAATGCAGCCTTGTTGAGCATAAGAGACTTCTTTCAAAAACATTAAAAAATCTTACAGACTCTAAATTTTTATAATATAATATAATATAATATAATATAATATAATATAAT
>NW_015551039.1:509910-512307 GCF_001515605.1 Sinocyclocheilus anshuiensis
CTATGTGGGAAGATTTGCATAACGCCGCCCAAATGTTCACGCAAAGAAAGAAGGCGTAACTTTTATTCTCGCTGTATTATTGTTGTTGCCGCAGCCGCCATGTCGTGAAGGCGCTGTGTGTTTCGTTGTGAAAGCGAAACTACTTTGTTTGACGATATCTGCTTTATCATGTCTAGAGCTGATCCGTGCTGGTCGCTGAGGAAATACATCAACTTCGCGCTGTGGAGTGCTCCTTCGTCGAATCTGCCGGCTGCGCCGTTCTCAAGCCCGCCGGCCGTTCCTCACTCTAGTCCGCCGACTCTAGCTCACGATGCAACGCAACGCGTAAAAAGACAGTATAAGTCATTATAATCTGTAATTATGTACCCACTGGATGCAACAAATGCCTCGTTTGTAATGGGTTTTAATGTTTTTGTCTCATCGCTCCGTCCGGACAGGGCATCACAGTATGTTAAGGGGCGTAACACTTCCGTCACACGCTTGAGGTATTCAGCCAATCACAATGCACTGGATAGCTGGCCAATCAATCACAACGCTCTAGATAGCTGGCCAATCAGAGCACACCTCGCTTTTCAGACCGATGAGCTTTGTAAAAATCGACGCATTTCAGAAAGGTGTGGCATAGAGGAGAAACAATAATGTACATTATGTGAAAAATAATGTTTTTTTAACCTTAAACCACATAAACACATTGCATTACACCAAATACACAAAATAATGTTCTTTTTAGCAACGTCATGTGACCCCTTTAACCACTGATTTCTAGTCGTGTCCTCTTTTGGAAGGCCAAACAAAGTATTTTCGATTTCGCATCGAAACACAGCGTCTTCACGACATTGTGTGCGGCAGCAACATGTTACGCCTTCTTTCTTTGGGTGAACATTTGGGCGGTGTTATGCAAATCTTCCCACATTGTGACGTAGACATGTGGGGGCGTGTTAGAACGAGCCGTTTTAGGAGGGAGTGGGCGAGTCTTAACTGTTATAAAGAATATCTCTTTGGGTTTGAGACTTTAGTCTTTGAAACTTTAGGGATTTTATCTATTCACGAACAGCTTGAAACACTCCAAAGAGAAAGGAAAACTTGAAATCGCATCATATGACCCCTTTAAGCTAAATTTGAGCTGAATCTCTTGGGTTTTAGTCACAATTCCAGTTGAGCATGATATTTCTACATCATTGAGATGTTTTCTTTGGACATAGAGATGAATGTTCAGTCTGTCCAAGGCTTTCTGTTTTCCTCTGCTCTGTTCCTATAACTTCAGGCTCGGTTCTGACTGAACACTGCACTGAACACTGTACTTGTCTCTGAACCTCCTTGTGCTTTGGATCCCTGCTGTCTTTGAGAGACGGTTTTCTTTTTGTCTTCCTTCCTTCCTCTGTCTCTTGTTTCCCAGCAGCTGCACCTGTTTCTTTTTTGTGTATTCTCTCTCTCTCTCTCCTTTGCTAAATCTCCAAGAGCTTTATATCTCTCTGTTACATGACTACATTCCTGGTCTCAACTGAGTGCTCAGTTTAACATCTTCAACCTTAAATCAATATTGATTGAATCAATATTGCCTCTTTTTCAATTACATTCTAAACACAGTAATATGTATTTCTATATCCAGCTGAGTTTCATTTACATAATCTTTATTGCTTAAAGGGGTCATATCATGAGAAATCATTTTATTGTACACTGTAGTTTTAAGAAATAATTTACTGAAAATTAGCTGGAAAAGACAAGTTTTTATTGTCGTTGAAATCACTTAATTAAGCACTAACTAACACTAAAGCTGTGTCTGAAATCACATGGAAGTCATCAGCAGCGCTGTGCAGGACTTGTTCGAGAAGGATTTGTCATTTTGTTTTTAGACCATGAAATCAACAATGCCACCAAAGAAGTGTGTTTTTGGTTGTGAGGCAAAGATAACCTTGTTCAGCTTCCCAAAGAACCCAGCGTTAAGGGAACAGTGGATGCAATCTGTGTGAAAGTATGTTTTTTGTTCCCGGCATTTCGGTGACAAATGTTTTGTAAGCAAATTAAATAAAATTTAAGTCAATAAAGTTTTTGTTCCTGTTTTGTCGATGTCACAGCTTGCAGATGACCACTACGCAAAAGCTGCATGTGCTTGTGACTCTTTAGCTCCGCCCAAGGCACGCCTACAGGAGCTCTACTGTTCTCTGAGAGATATGTCTTTTATAAATCTGATAAAACTAAAAACTCTTCAGAAATATGAAGGATGCAATACTACTCTATAGGTACTCAAGACTAACATGAGATTAGCAGAAACAGCTTAATGGCTTAATATTTTTGTGGAAATGATGTACAGTGTACTTTGAAAGACTTACACATTCAACTTTAGGGCTGGGTAAAAAATACCGATATCTCGATATTAATCGATTCTTATTTTTACGG
>NW_015551039.1:512662-554374 GCF_001515605.1 Sinocyclocheilus anshuiensis
TGTCCATTGTATTGCAGTATTCAAACAATAAATGCTGTTTTGGCGCTGTTTAATGTGGAGTGACAGATCGCTGTAGCGCCTCAGTTCAACAGACGCAGCAGCGCGACGTGAACTAATCATCTCCTCCACATTAATACCAGTTTCAGCACAAAATAAACACGACTAAACATCCGAAGGTAAGTTAAAAGAAAGAGTATAACTTTACAAGCCGTATCCTGTCTCATGTAATCGCTCAATCTGTGTTTCAGCCGCGCAAAGACGTCAATATAATGGCTTGTAAACAAACAACGTCACATAACGTCACATTTACCTCAGAAAAACATATTTGGTGACCATAAACTCATTAGTCAGACAGAAAAATAAACTATAGAGAGGGGCATTTTGCTAAATATATGCACCATATTGTATGCACAGTATTATTCTATCCTTGGACTTACAGAGGCCACAATTCAGCTCAGTTTTAGTTCAGTTAGAATATTTTGTTTTGAAATCAGTTTTGATTCAAACATTAAATTCCTGACATCTTGCTATCTGGGTCATGTGCTCACTCATGTTTATTCTTCTCTCTTCACCCATCCCTATCAAGGTCTCATTCAATATGTGGGAATCCTTATGTATAATACATAATATACACATTTGTATATACAGTATGCAAATCCATTTGTGCGTTCATGTTTTGACTCTGATTGACCTTATGTTATTTGTTGAAATGAAGCAGAAGCAAGAAAAATATTTGTGCATTTGGATGTCTTTGAATTTGTGTGTCCCAGTCGAGTGCCAAGATGCCAAGGTCCTGCTGTGACCAAGGACATCGGGCTCAGTGACAGTCGCACACAACTTATGCAGAAGGGCAAAAGTATCCTCGGGTGTATCCTCGGATTTAGAGGATGACTCAACTCTCAGCGCCGCTGTACGCTGTGATATAGAGCCAGACGGCTGCTGCTGGTTAGACAGATGCAAGTACAGTGAGCATCTCAAATTAGTCTAGCAGGGCCAGAGCAAACAAACAGGTGCTGCTGGGCCCGTTTCCTGTGTGTGGGTATGGTTGTGTGTTTGTTTTTATGGGTGGATGAACCTGACAGTAACTTTTGCCTTCATGTGTGTGATGGTGTGTGTGTATTTGTGTGCATTTTCTGTCTGTCTGCTGGAGAAGAGGTTGTTCCAGCCCGTCTAATTAACCTATACCTCAGACGGATCTGCACTCCAACAGGTGGCAAGATCAGGGAGGCCTGACTGACTGGATCAAAGCCAGCCAACATAATTACAAAAGCCTCTCTGCCATCCTCTCGGAGTCTTACGTAACACTATATTCCTCACATCTATTCACACCCCACAAACTACATTACCGAGCTTTGCCTTAGCAAAGGGCCGGTCGTAATAACACCCACCAAGTGCCTCCGAAACATAATTGGTACCAAAATGGATGTGTGTTGAAGGCAGTATTGATCTGTTGATCTGCTGTTTTTCTCCAGTGTGTGAAACTGAAACAGCGAACATGGGATGTGTTTGGTTCCATGCTGAGTTTGATATTTCACTGGCCTCATTAGAGCTCAGTTGGACAGGTGGGGAAAATGCAGCGGACCTCTTTGGATCTCTGGTGGGAGATATTGCTAAGACTGGCTGTGTATGTCATTAGAGAGCGATTAAATCTTTGATGCATATTATTTACAGTTTATACTGTTATGCTTTTCTTTAAAATCTTACTTTTACTTATACTGTTCATTTTGATTCAACATGTGGCAGTGAGTTTTGCATAGGCACGCAACAGTTACATTTCCTTCACAAATTGCACTGATCTTTTTTTGATATAAGAGATTCTTTTGGCATTTTGGCAATCTGAATGGCCTTGTCCACTCCTATTGCATTTTTCTTTTATTAATATGTGACAGCATGCATAGGAGGCATTGTTGGAAGTGTTCATGTTTGACCGTTTTGCAGACATGTAGAACACAGTGTTGGCTGAAATTGTGCATCTGTAACAATAGTGCGGTATAATGTGTTCTGTCAGCTGTTCTATCTTACAGAGATGCTCTTGATTTCTCTTTTCAACCAGAGACAAATGTCCTGCCAGGCTCTGCTGGAGGGTGTCATCAGAATTTCAGATATCATCAATTACACTCATATCAGGTCCTCACTTTCCTACAACCCCACCTCTCCTGTTCCTCTCCCCTTCTCAACTTAAACTCATAGTTTACCCCAAAATGAAAATTCATACAGGTTTGAAACAACTTGAGGGTGAGTGAATGATGACAGAAATATCCTTTTAAAGTCAACATGAAACAGCGTTCACAACCCATTTTACTCCTGTAATGTTGCATTTATGGATTTTTAAAAAGAAAAAATATACGGCAGGACAGATCTGAAGTTTACAGTAGGTTGTCGTGGACTATTTGCCTCTGTGAAAAAAACACTGTGACATGGAGGCTGAAAGTTATAAAATATTACAGTGGTAGAATTTATTTTTCAAGTTCTTAACTATTATTGCTGTAAACTTTCTAACATTACCATCAGCATTCAATTATTGTGTGAACTATTGGCGAGATTGGCTATTGAACAACATTAACCAGTTGCCTGCTGGCATCAAGCCAAAAAAAGGGAGTAATTTAAAAGATGGAGCATTTAAAAAAAAAAAAAGATTCAAAAGACATTTTCTGTGAAACACTTAGAAAATTTGGAGTTGGTAAAATGAATTAATGTTTTTGAAAGAAGTATTTTATGCTATGAAGACTACATTTATTTTTTATGAAGTAGTTTTTTTTAATTAAATAATTAGTTTAATACAAATAAATTACAATATACAATTGTCACAGAACCAACCAACACCAGATCCCATCACTCCGCCCATACGATCGCAATCACCGGAATTCTAATTACTCACACCTGTATGCACTTATCATGGACTTCCTTTATATACCAGCACTTCACACACACTCACTGTCTGGTCTCCTCAAATGTTACTACGCCTTGACACCTGACTTCTCACCCTGGACTGTGTTTCTCTCGTCGTTATCCTCATCATCAGCTCTTGCCATGGCTCGCTCAATAAACAGACTTTCTGCTCAAAATATATCAACAAGCTAAATATCTTACCTGTTGTTGATTCTACATTTCTGGAAATAAACCCTTTGATCTGTGAATTCTGAATCTCCTCTTCTGTGGTGTGACAACAATATGATGTAAGGCTACATGTATTTAATTGAAAAAAAACAAACAGTAAAAACAATAAAATTGTGAAATATTATTGTATTGTATAACTTCATTGTCCACCTGAGTGGAAAATTGTCTGGCTCACCAGCACAACAAAATTAGTAACAACATACATAGTAAAATAGAATCACAATCACTAAGTCACGTTGCACACATTACATAAAAGAGAATAAACAGATAAGAGTTCATGCCTTACTCACTACTGGATTAAACACTTGCTGAATTAATGATTTTAATTGCATTTGGGATGAAGGACCTCTTAAACAGATTTTTATTTACTAGAGGAACTCTATAACGTCTACCTGACTTCAAGGGCTCAAACTGGCTGAATAGAGGATGAGAGCTATTTGCAAGAATAACTCTCGCCTTCTTTGTCCTTTCTACATAAAGTTGTATTAATTGGTTCTGAGGCCTGCCAATTATTTTATTTGCCATGGATTCCATTCTGGAAAGTTTGTTCTTGAGTCTGCAATTACAATTTTAAATAACTGTTTTCTATTTTAATATAAGCTGTTTTCTATTATAATACATTTTAATACAAAGCTGGATTTTCAGCAGTCATTACAGTCTTCTGTGTCACATGATATTTCAGAAATTGTTCTAATATGCTGATTTACTGGTCAATGTTGAAAAGAGTTGTGCTGTTTTTTTTTTTGTTTTGTAGTACTTTTGTGTGTAATTAAATACTTTTTCAGGATTCTTTGATTAATATAAGGTTCCAAAGAACAGCATATATGAAATCTTAACATTATAGATGTATATAAAGTATTAAAAGTAAATAGTTTTAATTTTGATTTCATGCTGACTTTAAATGGATCTGTCAGAGTTGCTACTCCTTGTCGTCAGAAAACAATAATTTATTTTATATTAAGAATTTTTAGATAGGGACACCAATGTTTTACCAGGGCTAGTTTTTAACCCAACCAGTTATATGTAAGACATTTGTCATATTTGTGAACAACAATGCATCCACCTTGTCGCAGACCTTTTGTCACTTGCAAACTGTATTGGGTCAGCACTGTAGGAAAGAGCCTCCAGGCACTTCAAGCATATTTTCACAGTATTGGCCCCCTGTGTCCAGCAGCGCTATCTCCCCTTGCCAAATGCAGTGCCACAGAGATCCCCCCTGAGGCAGAATTTGATGAGGGAAGCCTGTTAGCTTAGCCTAGTGATGGCCTGCCTCTTGCTCGGCCTCGCTCTGTCTTTGGGATTCCCCTATAGGAGGTTAATGGCCCATTGTGACAGGCTGCAATTCTTGAGTGTGTTAGAGTGTGTTAGTGTGTGTTAGTGTCAGTGGCAGACATGCAGCTGGGGTTGTAGGCATAGATAGTGCTGCGCTCTGAATCCATGCATGAGAGCGCATCCGAAGACAGAGATGGGATGGCCTCCCGCTGGGTGCTGAACTTTTGGTTCCTTGGCTCACTCGTGTGTCGCTCAGGGCTTGGATGTAGGGCTTTTAGGTGGCATGCATTCATAGCGAGGGCCTGTCACTCACAAGATTTGATGCCTTTAGCTGTGTCACCCACACCTGTGTCCTTGGGGTCGTCAGTTTCACTTCAGTGATATCTGTCGGTGGTGTTATGAAGACAGCAAGAGACAGCACTGATTGTCAGCGTGCAATGATGTTTACTCTGTGTTTTCCTCTCTCTCCTTCACACACACACACACACACACACACACACACACACACACACGTATCTCTGGGGGAGAGAGGAGGGTGTTTGTGTGCTGGTGGTGTACGTTTCAAATGATTCAGCACTATGGACAGCTCCAGTGGTCGTACCACCCTTAAACATAGATTTAGGGGGTGTATGTGACCCCCTAATCATGCATATTTATTATCAATATTGAAAAACATTACAATAATCTTTTTTTATGTTTATTGCAGGAAGGTTGTAAAGGTTTCATGTTGTATAATATACAATGTACATACAATGATGGCACCGTTCCTGATAAGTTGTAGAGGACTTGGTGTTTCATAAAGCAAAAATTCATGCAAGGACATGGCTTATTGATTTTAGAAGGTAATATAAATATGGGAAAAATACCAAAATACTATAAATATATGTATTTATTCAAATTTGTAATTCATAATTGTTACACTTTATTTCGATAATCCACTTTAGAAATTCTACTCACTATAAGTAAATTTGCATCTGCATGTCAGCCAACTCTAATTAGAGTGTTAGTAGACTGTTAGGGTTAATAATAAGCTGACATGTACTTGCAGAGTTGCTTATAGTAGAATAGACAGGAGAATGTCTGTTGGGGGGGACATCACAAAGTGTTAGCAGATGTTTAGCTTCTTCTAATTATCTACTAATAATCTAATAACTGGTAGTTGACATGTGGTTGCAAAGTTACTTAACCTTAGTGGAATATCTAACGTGAAACCTCCAAGTAATATAATTTAATTTTCCTAAATCAGGGGTGTCTAGTTCTGCTCCTGGAGGGGCACTGTCCTGCAGAGTTTAGCTCCAACCCCAACTGAACACACCTGAACCAATGTAGTCAAGGTCTTCAGATACCAGAATCTTCAACATAGATATGTTGGGCCAAGTTGGAGCTAAACTCTGCAGAATTTTGGCTCTCCAGGACCAGGACTGGACACCCCTGTCCTAAATGTATGCAATTTGTGGTGACCAAACTATGTAGCAACTTGTCGCATTAATATAAAGCATGAGACCACAGCCACTCTGAACATGTGTCATCCAATTGGAATTCAGAGTCGAACCTGTCTGTTTTATAAGGTTGGCTCAAACATATCCTTTTGTATTGCACTGCTTTTTACTTGCTATGGTTTGAAGTCAAGTCTAGGTTGTTTATTTTGTGTTGAGTTGAATTCTACTACACCTCTGGCTGCTCCCTACACATTCTCCTGTGTCTCGGACTCTTCATTTAATGTATTTAATCTTTGAACACGCTCTCTTAACCTTCTCTTAACCTCTTTAAATGATTAAAGTTCATGCGTTCCTCTGTCTCTCCCTCGTTTCCTTTTCTCCATGTCTTTACATTGATTTCTTACATTCCTCCCCACACTTCTCTGACCCCCACTGCTTCTGCATCATCAATGAAATCATATATACTTCACTCTCTTTCCTTTTTCTCGTTTCATCTCTCTATTCCACCTCCTGAGCTTTTAATGTCAGAGATGTATTCATCCTGACACAAACTGTTGCCTGGCGTGATAAATATTTTATTAGCCATCTCTTTTTTCAAAGGGGAAATTCAAAGAGGAAGGGATGGTGAAGATTTTTTCACCTTGTGTTTTCTTGGCTTCCTTGCTTTTTTCCTGTCAGACTCTTCCTGTAGGGGGTGCTAAAGCCCTCATGCTCATCCTAATCAGCTGTTGCCCCATGTAAAAGATGTATGCTCCAATAACGACTTTATAAGTCACTTGTTTTATCGTTAGACTGACTGTTTCTAAGCTAAATGACTGTAATTAGAAACCACAGACAGGCTACAGTTATTATATTCATAGCAGTGTTCTTTCTGTTATGTTATAAAAACTGGTATATTATCATTGAAGCCTCTTGTAATGATACACCAGACAGGTTAATGTCCTAACAATGGTGAATGATAATGATAATGTGGCTCTCGGTGAGAACAGAATCAATAGACAGAGCATTAAGTCAGTGTGAGAGCTCTACAATAACCCACTGGACCTGTGGGTGGACAGACACTCACTGTATATTTAGCCATAACTGATGAGTGTATTTCCTGTTTGGTAATACTCAGTTGGCCTCATGGGTCATTTGTGTGTGCAGTTTCTGACACTCCTTGGCAGAGCCGTTGGGTCATGACTGTGGTTCATGCACAAATGGGTCAGACTGAGATACTGACTGTGAGTTCAGGGGCTACGTTCTTTTCAGCTGAAAGCAGCAAAACCAGAGGATGAGGCTCTCTTTATTAAGCTGCCCATAAAGCTGTTATTTGTTTAGTTTAGTTTAGTTTAGTTTAGTTTAGTTTAATTTAGTTTAGTTTAGGTTGACAGTTTAACCATTTTTGGGGTACTCTATTAGGTGCATGAACAAAAAAAAAATATTATGGCTGCTTGATAAAATGTTTTGTTTTGTTTTGTAACAATTTAGGGGGCTTTCACACTAGCACTTTTGGTGCGCACCGCGAACCGTACCCGAGTCTGCCTGAAAAGGGTGGTCTGGGGTACGGTTCATGCGAACTCCGTTACGGTTCATTTTCGTGATTTAGTACGATTGTATTCACATCAGAAGTGAACCGTTCCCTAGACCACCCTTTTAATGATGTATAAATTGGTCAAACTGTATTTATTCGTTTACTCACTCGTTTTCCTGAAAAGTGTGACTGACGCGCTGCAGCAGAGAGAATTTATATCTCATTTCTGCTCGTAGAAAGTGACTCCCGAATTCTTTTGAACCTTTGCATTACAGTCATGACAAATAGATGCTTGTGCCCATCTGTGTTGTGGCTTTGGAAATTAATCAAAAATGTCAAAATCCGAAGTACAAAAATGAAGCGAGCAAGCATTCATTAATTTTGCCATCTTCTGCATAGTCGTTATCTACAGTGGGTATAGAAAAGAATCCCCCCTTTAAAATAATCACATTTTCTTGCTTTATAGCCTGAAATGGAGACGGATACAGTTTTTGTTTTGTCCAGCTGTATTTACTCTTATAACAACTTATAACATCCAAGTGAAAGATATAAAACCAACATGTCAGAAAAAATAAATAAAAAACCAGAATCACTGAGTTGGAAAAAGAATCACCCCCTCTCCTCCTAAAAATGCCTTGTAAACTCAATCAGGTGTAGCTAATCACCTTCTCAATTGCACACAAAGCCATTTGACTTTCAACTGTGATCAGCTGTGCTCATTTTGATTTGCTCAGTGTGAAAAGAGCTTTCCTGGAGCATTTCAGTCTTTGGTAGTGCACCTGAAGCAAACAATCAACTATGGGTGACAAGACACTGTCAAAAGAACTGAGGGATAAAACTGAGGGACAGGCACAAGTCAGGAGATGGATACAATAACATTTCAAAGGCATTATCAATGCCTAGAAGCACAGTGAAGTCTATTATTAAGAAGTGGAAGGTATTTGGTACAACACAGATCCTCCCTGGATCAGGACGTCACACCAAACTGATGAAAGAGCCGGGAGGAAACTGGTCCGAGAGGCGACCAAGAGGCCTACAGCAACTCTGAAGTAGTTGCAGGAATTTATGACAAAGAGTGGTCATTGTGTGCATGTGACAACAATATCACAAACTCTGCACAAATGTGGCTTGTATGGGAGGGTTGCAATAATAAAGCCACAACTCAAGAAAGGCCACATGCAGTCACGACTGAGCTTTGCCAAAACGCACCTTGAAGATTCTGAGGCAGGTGAGACTAAAATTTAATTATTTGGCCTCAACACCAAGCGATATGTCTGGCTGAAATCCAATACAGCTCACCATCCAAATAACAGCATTCCTACAGTAAACATGGAGGTGATGATCTCCTGTTCTGGGGGTGTTTCTCTGCAGCAGGGACTGGAGCACTTGTCAGTATAGAAGGAAAATTGGATGGGGCAAAATACTGTTAAATTCTTGAGGAAAATCTGCTGCCCTCTGCCAGAAAGTTGCCAATGGGAAGAAAGGTTACCTTCCAACATGACAATGTTACTTTTAACTTTTAAATAATATCAGATGTTTAAACTAAGAAAATCCTAGTTTATACTTGCAATGCATTTTAAATATGATAATATTAAATGCAGTACGCCTTTTAAAAGTTTTGATTTAGTAAGCTGTTTTTCTAAAGAAATTAATCATTTAATTCAGCAAGGATGCATTCAATTAATCAAAAGTGACCGTAAAGGCTTAATAAAAACCTTTTTAAAATAGATGCTTTTCTTTTGAACTTTCTGTTCATCAGATAATCAAAAAAATATCATGGTTTTCACAACCATTTTCAACATTGAAAAGGATAAGATTAGCTTTTCCTTTTTGTGATTAGAGCTTTTCATCCTCTAAACCCATCCCTGTGTCTTGATCTTATTGCAGAAAGCGCACTCTGATCTTGTGGGTTTCATGTGTTTTCTTGAGACATCAAAGTATAATGATGGTGCATATTGGATATTTGGATCTGTCAAATTTCCTCTCACTTCCTTATACTGGCAACATCAACACTATATTGTTCTGTCTCTTTCTTAGAAGGACACAGCAGCTTTCTTTTTTCTCCACTGTTCTTATGCGTTGCTTTTTATTTGCTTTTACATGATGTAAAGTTCAGCTCAGACTCACAAAAGAATAAAGCAGATAAGTGTGTGGAAGAGAGGTGAGGAAAAATGTACAATGTAAAAAGAGTAAGACTTTGCCTTTGAATCGCAAATCCAATTATCCAGCAGCCGAGGCCTGAGGTGACCTATCCGGTGCGGTGTACTTGTCCTTGTTTTTTAAACTTAAGGTTTCATTTCATTTTTTCATCAAGGCCACAGTGTCTGCAGATTTTATCAGAATATTTGAAGCGAGATGTCTTCACTGCTTTTGTCCAAAAGACTTTCAGTCCTTGTTGTTGATTCGATCTTGAGTCTACCAATATAAATGACACCCTAATAAATCTGACTCGTTTATACTCCAATATATGAGCATTAGCTGTAATAATTGGAAGTGATAATTAAAAGCGGCCATTATCTGGATAAGTGCCTGCAATCGTAATGTCTATATACTGTATATAGTGTTATTGCATCAATACTTTAGATCCTTCTATCAACATTTTTATTTATTTAAAACCTTTTTGAAAAGTATGCACTGACCTAACCAGTGTAAAATATGTCTATTTCCCCTCACAAGTCTATTTCATGCCTACCTGCCTTCAGTACTTCAGCTCTCTCTGTGGATCTTGTTTGATGATATGCCCAAGAGAAGACATGCAAAGAAGGAAGAACATCTCATCTTATCTGCCCTTTTCTTTCTGATGCACTCCTCCTCCTCTCCTTTCTTCCTTTACCCTGTTGCTATTCCCGTCCCCTCTATTTGGGTCACTGCACTCATCCATGAGGGTGGGAGACAGATGGGAATTTACCTCCACTCCTGCCTTCCGTTTTCCCCAGGTCCTCCTTTCCTTTGTGTCTCTTCCTGTGTCTCCAGAGGAGACGCTGTAGATTTTTCTCTGTTGAACATCATAGCCTAGATTACAAGGCCTGTTCGCTGGACATTTTAGGGCTGCAGATGTGCTAGTGGTTTTCCAACAATGTGCTGGTACCCTAATAGTTAATGATCTGAGCTACTTGGTTGCTGGTTCAGTCTCGTGTAAGATGACCCAGAAACTCAATAGTTCCTGTTAGATCACAGTCCCGCTCTATAAACATTGTGCCCTTGACCAAGGCACTTAACCACAGGTGCTCCAATGAGACCGTCTGTGAAATTAGTCTAGAGTGAGTCTCATTGGATGAAAGCCATCTGCTAAATGACAAGTAAAAACACCAAATAGTATTTTCAGTGGTTAGGTTGTGATATTTAAATTTAATTTCATATCTGGATATGAAAAATTGCATCTGCAAAATAATAAAAAGGGCCATTATTTGTCGAGTCACTACCGTCAGTTTCTCTAGATTCCACAACAACAACAACAAAAAGCAATGATACAAAATATTTTTAGATTGTGATATTGAATTGGTACTTTAGGTACTAAACCTAAGTTACAATTATACTAGTTTTTATTGAAAAAGTACCAAACGTAAATTTATATATTGTGATACTGCATCAGTCCTTTAGATCGTTCTGTTAATATTTATTTATTTAAAAAGAACCATGGATTGTGATATTACATTAATACAATACCAATATCAATAAATATATATTGAATAGCGATATCAATCAATATCAATATTGATAGATCCTTCTATCAATATTTATTTAAAATGTACCATGGTATTACCATTGTATATCTATATATTGTGATATTTCATCCGTACCACAGATCCTTATATTAATATTTAAAAAGTACCATGCTATATAATTATATATATTATCTTTGTCAGTATTTATTTATTTAGTAGTACCATGATATTACCATTGTATATCCCTGTATATTATGATATTGCATCAGTACTTTTGATCCTTCTATAAAGTCATTTATACATTCAAATACATTCAAACATTAATTCTTAAAGAGACAGTACACCTAAAAATGAAACTTCTGCCATCATTTGCCCTCATGTCACTCCAGAACCTGTATGGCTTACTTTCTTCTGTGAAACACAAAAGAAGATATTTTGTAAAAAAAAAAAACGGTAATTTTTAGTAGACCCCACTAAAAAATTACAATATACTGGACAAACAGTTATTTTCAAAATGACTTATTTTGGACACTGAATAATTTGCCAGACCACAGAGGTTTATCAAAATTATGTATTACTTTTTGATTAGCATAGTAAAAAGTGCCATGTACAGTTTATTAAAAACAGACCAGTGAGAGTTAGATGTTACTACATGAAACTTTTGGTTAACTGACTATCATATATAATAGTGTACCATGATATTACAGTACCATGACGTTCTTTTACACCCTTTGGAGTTTTATGTAAATATATTAGATTCACCTGACACCATCACTGTAGTGGATTTTTAGGCTGGGTAATGGCATTTTGTTGTTGTTGTTGTTGTTGTAAAGAATGACATCTCCTAGCATTACCACCCCGTCAGCGGCAGGTAAACAGGTTCATTCAGCTGGTCTGAAGGACACGGCAGCGGTCAGAATGATGACATTTACCTCCTTCGTACAGTATCATATGGCGTGGTAATGTAGGTGCGCAGAGGCACGGTGTGCATTTAAGAGCAAACCCAGGCACATTACCCTCCCCCCAAAGTCTGGGCTGAAAATCAGCGGTGGACTGAGGGTTTGTGAGGCAGGAGTCTCTGAGGGAACAGTTTGGGAGTGTGTGTGTGTGTGTGTGTGTGTTGGGAGGTCAAGGACCATCTCATATGCCCTGCCTCTGGCTGCTCTGGTGTGTACCCTTGTGGCGTTTATTTAAAGAGCTCATCAGCCTCCGTGCACACACACACAAACTCTATACCCAAAGTGTCCTGCCTCCCAGTCTGCCGGATTAATTAATTTATTTCCCCCTCCTGATCCAGGAGAGCTGTTGAAAAGGGCCTTGCCTCTTGCTGGTGGGCATCAGATGCCAGCACTGAACTATTCATCACTACGACTTCTGGGAGAGAGGGAGAGAAGGAGAGAGGGAGGGAGGGAGATGAATGGATAGAACAAGAAAAAAAGAAGAAACATGAGAAGGGAGGAAGAGGGTAGATGGGTGAAGGAGGCTCTCTCCCAGCTGGCTGGGGCTATGATTAAAAGTAGGGATGTTTCTATTGTGTAGCTGACAGAAGTCCTCATAATAATGTATGTATTGCTGAGGTGAGCACTTGGAGACGATGGGAAGGACGTATTGAGGGATGTTGAGGCATTCTGTCAAGGAGAATTCCAGGGGATTTGAGGCGTACAGGGGACAAACCAACCTAGGCTCACTGGAAACGTGTGCCTAGAGTTTTGCAAAACTCAAAAATCATACTTATACATACAGTTCACTGTAGTTTCTAGCTGAAATAAACACCAGTGGAAATAAAACATCAACGACTTTTTATTTTTTTTGACACCAACTATGATTACGGGAGAGATTGATTCCTTGCACAATACTATGTAATGACCTCAAAATGCTTTTACCATAGTACATGATTTGTTAAAGAAATACATTTTGACGTTCACATCACATAACCAACTCCATATATATGGATTTTCTTACATAGTAAACTTGCTTGGTAGCTCACCTGGTACATCATTGCACTTGCGGTGTGAAGCACTGAGGTATGAGTCCCGTGAGCACGGGTCACGATAAAAGAACTCAAAGATATGTAGAAGCAAGCTAAAATGGCATGGTTCCTCCAGCAAATGTGTTTTTATCGCTAGCGCCACTAAGCGGACATTTCATTTATGAATTACTGTGATACGTACAGTCAGAGTAATAAAATGACAGATTCATGTTCATCTGTTTTGGATAAAACTGAATGTGCTTTTAGCAACACTGTTTGTCTTTTAAAATGTTGTAAAACTTGCAGGAAGTAAAGCAAATATCATTTTGCAGAAATGATGCCACATGCAGGTTTTCACACTGTTCGGATTCACACAGCGGATAACTATTATGAGAAAGTTTTAAAAATAATTCTACATTTAAAAGAGTAGCAGAGTCCACACCAGAACTATAACGGTGACCGCATAGAGAAACAATATAACTTTCAGAACGATATTTTTGTAGCTAATGAATGATAAAACATTACAGCCAATCAGAATCCACCTGACTTTAAGAGCTTGAGCATTTAAAGCGACAGACAACAATTACATCATGCACTTATAAGAAACGCAATGTTATCGTCCACTGGTGTGGATGTGATATATTTAACATTGTAGTTATCTTTTTTTTATTATTGCTCTTGGTGTGAACGGGCTTTAAAAGCCGATGGATTTTGATTGGCCGTCAATGTTATTATCATTCATCAGCTGGAACAAATAGTTTTGGAAATGATTTCAACAATATCGTTCCTCTGTGAAGTTGTTGTTATAGATATGGTGAGGACTTCCCTGTTCTCAATTGGAACAATTAATAAAACTTTATAATTATCTTTATAATCATCATCTTTGTTGAGGCCTTTAGTTGTTAGATTTGTAACCTCCGTCAGTATGTGCTTTGCACCACCACATTTGTTTTTCCCTTCAAAGGTGATGTTTTCTCTTAAGAAGGATTGGTCTGTGAACAAAGGTGGGGGAAATAAGGTAAAAATGGGAGTTAAGAGGCCTGAAACATAGTGTGTGTCTAAGAGAATAGGATGATGCAAATAAACAGACATAAGAAGAAAGGAATGAAAAGCAATCGTAAGAGAGAGGGAGGAGCATGGCATTCGCGTCAGCCTTTGATCAGAACGGCACCTGATGCGGCGGAGGCTCCGGGGTGCTTCTGCGCAAAGCACATCAAGGACAGAGCTAACAAACTAGAGACGAAAACAAACCAACTAACAGAGAGGTCCGTCGTCGAGTAGACACCGCAGCGGTGGGTGACACGCCTCTCTTATCTCTTTCCTCTGCACAAACACACTTGCAGTGACAGCGAAAGCAGAAGATGGGCTCTGAAAAGCTTTGAGTTCAGTTTAAAGAGGAAATGTTTACATTTAGAGCTTTTCCTAGAATTTTCCCCAGGCCAGGCTGCTATCACTGCTGAAAGACCTGCATGTGTTAACTAGACTAAACAGCTTTATCATGAAGTCTGTGCTGGTGGATTCACTGGTCCATTAGCTAGGAGAGAACACTGATTCATGAGCAAATCATTATGAGAGTCAAATATTTTCAATGAATCAGATGAACTGGTTCATATAACTGAAAGGTTTGTTTGAATCAGACCGAGTGGTGGTAAAGTCATCGACTCATCGACAACTGATTGAGGAAACAAACTCTCTTTTGAACATGTTTTCATTGTATAGTAGTTTTATATTTTTATAAAACATAATAATATAAAATAATTTTAGTGAAATTAAATTAAAAAAATGTATACATTAAAAGTTATTGATAAATATAAAATAATCTAGTAAATGATTTTATAACCTTTTCAGCCAAGAGAAGTAAATTAATATTAATATTATAATTATTGTGTTTCTTTATTGTAAATGCTAATTATATTTAAATTCTGACCTTGTTTTAATGTGCTAAATTATGACAATAAAATTAGAAATGTATGAAATTACTATAATCACCCTTATTAATAAAACATAATAAAAACAAAAATTACAATACCGCTTAAAAGTTTGGGGTCGGTAAGATTTCTTTAATGTTTTTTTTAATGCAGCATTTCTTTGATTAAACAATAATATTGTGAAATATTACTACAATTTAAAATAATTTTCTATTTTAATCTATTTTTGTGTCACAAAATACTTCAAAAATCATTTTATTGTGCTGATTTGGTGGTTAAGGAACAATTCTTATTATCAGTGTTGAAAACAGTTGTGCTGCTTCATATTTTTGTGGAAATTGTGACACATTTTTTCAGGATGAACGGAAGGTTCAAAAGAGCAGCATTTCTTTGATATAGAACTCATTTGTAAAATTATAAAAGTTTTTACTGCCACTTTTGATCAATTTAATGCATCCTCGCCGAATAGAAATATCAGGGACCACATAATGAAGGAAATTAGCCACTTCCTGTCATTATCAGCTAGGCCAGCACCAAACCAACTCTAACCTGTCTACACCTTTCTTAACCAGCATTGCGATTCACAGCCAGCAGACTTGTTTTTTTTTTTTCCTGAACAGGGATATCCATTCCCACAGAGCAGGTAGCCTTTGACATTTTTTGGGAGTTACAGAAATTAGATTCTCCCCTCAGTGTCAGACAGAATGAAAGGGAAAGAAGTGTAAACTCTTCTGCAGCATTATCTGTAAATAGCCGAGACTCACAGGGAGAACATGTCATTTATTTGCCACATTTCTGCCATGAGGTGAAAATTGTGCTTTGCTTCCACAGGACCATCAGGATAAACCTTGAAAATGTACCATGTTGTTTGCTAAAGGGATTGTGGAGAAATGAACTTTAGAAAAGATAAGCTAAACATTGCGAACAGCTGACTGAATCTGTAGGATTAGACATGCTGATTATGAGGAGGCAAATACAGAAGAGTATGCTGATGATGTGATGATTGAGGCCAAGAGGGTCTAACATTGTTCCCCCATCTACGCTAAAATGGCTCACCGCTAGCAATCTTGCTCTTTAACAGTGAGTTATAACTCCTTGTGAGATCTTATATCAGATCTTGATAGTCACAGCCCGCAGCCTTTTCCAGCGCCGCTATCTAGCCAAAAAAGAAGGGGTTTGATCCCAGCTCTGCCACTGAGCTCCTGTAAAGTTAATTGAAGTAGAAAAAAGTGGGCCTCTTGATCTACTGCCACACCTGCAGCCGAGTCTGTGTGCTTCACATTTAGGTCTGTCAAAGATGCGTTTACTGATACGGATCTCACCTGTCTGGACATCATTACCCAGTGCTGCTCCACAGCGTGGAACTAACGTCTGGCCTGGCTGACGGTCGGACTCTCGCTGCGCTGGGCGAGCGGAGAATTACAGCTGATATAGCAACACTGATCCATAGATCTCAGCACAGCTGCCTTCTCCTGTGTCCTGAAACAAAATGAGGCAAAAGCTGCTCTATATATCTAACCTTTACCGTAAGGCAGTTTTAGAGTTTGCTGAAGTGATCAAATTTCAGTTAATCTAACTGCAATTTAGAGATGAATGAATGCCTCTGAAAGAAATCTGATTAGATCGTGGAAAGCGGTGGGAATTGATTGCCACATGTGTTTGCGGTGTCTCTTGAAACTGTGCCAAAGTTGAGCAGCGGGGGGCGTGAGCTGTACACACAGCAGAGGAAGTATCCAAACCAGTCATTTAGACTATTGTGCGGCTTTTCCAGTTGCTTGCACTGCGCATGGCTGCGGGGGGGCCCTCACAGCGTTCAATCACAATCCTGGAAAGAAGCATATTAGCTGAAAGAATTTTGATTATTGATTCATGTGCACAGTGAACCAAAAACAAGACACAAGCTGACTGACATGACAGAGTGGAGGTGTAAAGACGCCTCAGGAGCCTTTGCTAGTCCAACTGCTTTACTTTGATGTGAAGGACAGTTATTAGCTCGGAGCTTCATTCTGGAGAAATACAATCAGTTCCCTCTCATTTATGTCACTCATTGATTGGTTAAAATCTTCAGAGGTACACCTGCTGTACCTCACCGGATTTACGCTTTCTAAATGACAGGAACTGCACACTTGCAATATTTTTTTGGGAAGATTTTTTTAACCTACTTTAAGATTGAGATTATCATCTGGCAGTAATTTAAAGGAAAAGTGATAGATTAATGTAGCACTTGTAGAATGTAGAAAATGTAGAAGCATGTAAAAAGAAAAAAATTAAAACAATACAATAATGAAAGAAATATTTTAAAAAGAAAAGAAAACAATAAAAAAAGATTGTATTCTACATGTTAATTTAGAATCATTATAATGTACAATATAATTTTGTTTTTAATTTTTTAAAATATTTAATAAATATTTTATTTACTGGTGCTTTTTGGAGACATCCTAAATATATATTTGTATTCATATCCATATCCATATATATCTACTGTATATCCATATTAGACAGTATAACATGAATAATTATACCCTGATACAAATGACTGTGCATGATGCCAACATTTGTGGGCGGGGCCCATCTCATGCCTCACAGGCCTAAGATATGTAGTATGTCAATGTTTACTTGACATGAAACAATCTGTACAAACTGTCTAATTGAATTCTCAAGAGTGTATTATACCATGCCAAACATCTTTAATGTGGAGTTCATAGGGATAAAAGTTCAATTTACTGTCCATGAGAATAAGACTGATAAGCTGTTAGTCAGTTTAAGGTATTCTAATTCATCCCTGTGTAAAGAGTTCAGGCTGAGAGAATCATCTGAGTAAGAATCGTCTCTTACTCTTTTTAACACGTTAAAATTACAGATGACCCCAAAGTGTCTCTCCCAGTCTCTGTGCACCGCTCACTCTCTTCTCTTTCCTCCCGTTCCTCTCACCGTCTGTCACTCCCTCGCTCTCGCTTGCATCTGGAACAAGAACTTCAAACCACATCTCTATCCCCTCGCTACTCCGCTTTAAAATTCAACCCCTCGCTTGTCTATCCGCTTTAAAACCTCACTTCAAAAAGGAAATAATTTTCCCCCTTCATTATCAGTGAAGGATCTCTTATTAGGATTTGTTTGATGTGCATTCAGCGACCAATATTTGTGTGCATTTCTGCATCAGATTGTGTAGGAATCGGGCAGGGAGGATAATTGGACTGAGGGAGTGATGTTTAGGAGGAAGAGCGTTGGGAAAGAGTCTGGGAGAGGTGTGGAGTGACAGCGCTCTGTTTATTTGGAGCCACAAGTCATGCATGAATAGACAAGCCAATGCGTCAGAGGGGAATCTTGATTACGAGCTTATGGATACCTGTACCAGTATGTCTGTTATTGCTTCCTCTTTCAGCCATTCATGCATTTATTTATCCTCCTTTGTGTTTTTACTCTATTAAAACACGTAGAGTGCTCCATGCTCTTGATAACAGAGGGATGAGCGTCTGAGAGACAGGTGCTGTGTACAGTGTGTGCGTTTCATTCAGAGCTCACAAATGGTTTTGTGTGGGAGTGTAGACCATTAACAGTGACCCTCATGTTTTGTTAAATTGAGAGATCTGTGTGTTTGTAACTCCAAGGTCTTGAGGAGCTTTATCTGCAAGGTCTCGTCACAGTGGTGACTCCGGTGGATTTGTCTGGTTTGCTGCCATCACTTGAATCCAGCAGCCTTTGATAGGAGCTTCAAAGCTCAGGCTGTGAGTGTCTCTCTCCACATGAACTGGCACGTTCTCTGAACGCTTCATTCACCTGCTCTCCTCTCCTCCTCCAGCGCACATACCGCCCATTTCTCCATCCGCCTACGGATGTCCCATCACCTCTCGCTTACATGTAACTTGTCATTTTACATGCATGTGAGTGAATCTCTTGGTTTTGGGTCATATGTTACCTCAAAATCACAAAAAGTATATATTTTACAGAACGAAAATGCTGTATTTTTGAGGGGGCACCAATAACCGTCCTGGTACATTCATGTGATTGTAAAACATTGTATCGCCTGTCTGTCTGTCTGTCTGTCGGTCTGTGTCAGATTTGAGATTTTCATAATAACTCTTTCTATTAATAATAAAATACATAAAAAGTAATTATATTCATAAGTAATGATCTGTCTGTCTGTCTGTCGGTCTGTGTCAGATTTGAGATTTTCATAACTCTTTCTATTAATAATAAAATACATAAAAAGTAATTATATTCATAAGTAATGAAATAATAATTCATTTTAAACATGCCTCCTCATTTTGAATGGACATGATGCTTCTGATGGCTTTTTATGACCACTGAGATTTGTTGCATTGTGATGTTACTGTGACATAATATTTTATTGCAATTAATTGTGACTTGGAGTGAATGTACCTGTATGTATAAAGGCAGTGCTGTCTTTTCTTCACCAGCTCACAATGAGATCCAGAAGTCAATGCAGTCGATACTGAGACTTAAATTAAGTGGCGCCGGGTTGTTGTATAAAGCAGAAATTTGTGTGTGTATACCTATGGGATTAGCCATCTACTGTTAAGGAGTTTAGCAGCTGCAGTCCAGCACAGAGGTTGTGGTTTTTCCTCTGGAGTCTGGACTCAACTTTGCCCCTTGTAAAGTCACAGAACAGGAAATCAATGTGATCCATACAAAAAAGTCACTGTGGTCACTCTGTCCGTGTTCCTGGCACCAAATGCTACATCCACTGACCCCTCAGATTGAGAATGTAATAAACGATGAGGACTTATGCTCAGAACAGATTTAAAAGGATTTATGAGTGAGAAATGAAGTTGATATCACATGCATGTGCACATGCTACATTATATGGCCCACTTTGATTCTCTCATAATAAGATCTTGGAGCAAAGGAGGAGAGCAGTTCCTGTTCTTTGGTTGGTCATCGGTGTCTTCCCAGAAGTCCATTTGTCAATGAGTGAGAGGTCTCTCAGGCAATGGAGATTGGTGAGGAGTGGAGAGAGAGGCAGAGGAGAGTGAGTGTGTTGGTAACCCAATGCCGTCCAGCCCGTGGCCGGAGCGATACTATCGGGACCTTACCAGAAATCCTTCTCCTCCCTTACGGGAAATATTATCCTCCTCTTACCACTCCACCATTGCACTTTTACAGCTTCCTGCACGCTACTTCATCACCCCCTGGCATCTAGACCCTGACCACCCATTTGAAACCTCTTCGCAGGTGTGGCGCTCGAGTTACGCTGGCACTCTGAGTTATCGCACACTCCCTCATCCTTCGTACGGCAAACAAACTCAGCTCTAATCAATGGAGCCGTTCTGAATGCACATAACTTACGGGTGATGTATGAAACACGCCTCACGTCTGGCAGATAGAGACTTTATTAGCGTTGATGGTTTCAGGCTCTGTGGCGGTCCGGTGGGGGAGGGGCCAGGTGGCACTGCTTTCCCCCCCATCACTCTCCCCGGCGGCTAAGGGTGACACTCCATCAGGCAAATTGATTGGGCTTGTTGCATGGCTAATTTATTGATGTCCGAGCGGCGCTTCTGAGCAGCTTGAATTACCGCAGCGGCCCTGCATATGTCAGAACACACAACTGGTTTAGAGCGAGCACTCGCTGGATTGATGTATTGATTAAAGTCTAATCTAAATTAATTCTCTTCTATAAATGTTCACCTTTCAAACTGACTGCTTTGGTAGCTGTAGGGCCTGCAGAAAGTGGAGCGGTAGCAGTGCATTTCTGCTTGTCTGAAGATAAAAACACAAAGTAAAGAGGAAGTGCAGGAATGATTCAGGTTCCATACAAGTTAAATTCTATCTGTCTACCTATGTGTCTGTCTGTCTGTCTGTCTGTTTGACTGGCTGTCCATCCATCTATCCTGTCCAGTCAGTCTTGAAAAAAAAGTACTTTTAATAATATCAGTGTTGTATTATTAATAATAATATCATTATTGATATAAAAAAAAAACAAATTAAAGATCAGAGAGGACCACTGTAGACCACTTACAACAGCAGTTGCATCCAAAAATCTGAGACTACATTGACATTTTTTATATCTCATTTTAACCTGAAAATTAACCTGCAAGGTTTTGGATTTTGAATAATGAAATGATGAAGATAAAAACACAAAGTAAAGAGGAAGTGCAGGAATGATTCAGGTTCCATACAAGTTAAATTCTATCTGTCTACCTATGTGTCTGTCTGTCTGTCTGTCTGTTTGACTGGCTGTCCATCCATCTATCCTGTCCAGTCAGTCTTGAAAAAAAAGTACTTTTAATAATATCAGTGTTGTATTATTAATAATAATATCATTATTGATATAAAAAAAAAACAAATTAAAGATCAGAGAGGACCACTGTAGACCACTTACAACAGCAGTTGCATCCAAAAATCTGAGACTACATTGACATTTTTTATATCTCATTTTAACCTGAAAATTAACCTGCAAGGTTTTGGATTTTGAATAATGAAATGAATAAGAAAATAATTTAAAATTCTACACTAATGTACTTCTAGTTTGCTAATCAAATAACATTTGTGACACTGACCTTTTGTGAACTGTATACTGTATTCATTACTATGTTCTAGGTTCTAGCACAAAAGGAATTGAGAAAAATGGTGTCCTTGCTGAAAGTTGGAAAGGCCATTATTGTAAAGGGTCATGAGGTGTGGGTCACGTGGTCAGTGTCTTGATGGCAATGTCTCTTGGGCCTTGAAAACACCTTGTGCTTGATCTTGGAGAAGCACAATACTGCCTATTTGGCAGTGACAGTGAGGTGCTATTACCTTCACATGCCCTTCAACCCACACAGACCAAACTACCATAACAAACATAATCAAAAACATTTATTGAAGGTAAACAAGCTTAACATACGAAGCCATTACAGTTGCAGAGTTTGCAGCACTTTTGTTTGATTTGTGTATTACGAATTGGCTTATAGTAACTAGTGTTTAAGATACTCACAAGCTTACAAATCATATACAGTGACTTAAATGTAATATCATACATATTTATGAGTTTCTTAATTGCTTTCCACTCATAAATTTGGCCTCCTGCAATGTCATAACTTACCTTGTCCTCTTTGGTGCATACTCCTTACACTATGACGGAATGGTTTTGACTTGCGCCTTGCGTTCATCTATCTGTTGGATCATAAATATAGTACCATCAGAGCTCCTTGGTCACACATCCATTGGCATTAATTATAAATCACCTGAGAGGTTGGAAATCAGATACCTGTGAAACATCCTAGAGCAGAGTAACTCTTATCTAAACTCTTAACCATGATTGAAGAGGTACTTAGTTTGTGAGCTGAAAGGATATATAATTTTCCTCTTTAGAACAGAGAACAAATGTGATGTATATGTAAAATGTAAACACAGCTTCATGCTTTGTCAATGTCGTGTGTGTTTGGTGATATCACTCTACCTTAGAAAGTAGGACACAAGCAACTGGATTTTCTGTGTGGTTGTGGTGTCGACCAAAAGTGGGTTGTTACAGATATTGATAACAAATGTGGGGAAATGGTCTGATAACCAATTAATTGGCAGTTTTTAAATTAAATAATATGGATGAAAATGGGATAAAAAATCTGTTGGTAATAAGTACACTGTAAAAAATGACCGTGAATTTAACGGTAAAAGACTGTTAAATGGTTAATGGTAAATTCCCCTACTATATACGGTGAAAAACTGTATTGGACATTACATGTATTGGACATAAATTTTACCGTATAATTTACAGTGAATAACCGTAAATTGACACTCCCAGAATTCCCTGCGTTACATTTCAAATTTGATGTTTTTTTGTTGAAATAACTGTTTCTTCTTAGTTTTTTCTTATCAGTTTTGTATATTAGGGTTGTGTGTTACACCTAATGTTATTAAATGAATGTTTATTGCATTATTTCAGTTTCATGTGTGTTACCATGATAGTGTTTAGCGTTTGTGTGAATGACACTGTGCACCTTCTATATATGTTATTATTTAAAAGCTGCTTGTGATGGGCTTTGGTTCATCATGTGACTTTCTCATCACCACCTGCATTTGGTGATTATCAGTGTATTACAAAGGTACAAAACAGATTTCAGTACTTCAATAGGTTGGTATATTAACATTATATCAGTTAATGAAATTACGGTATTTAACTGTAAATTTAAGTTAAAACCGTAAAACCTAAAACGTTGCTACCGTATTTCTTACGGTAAAATTCCGGCAACCACAGCTGCCGTTTTTTTACCGTAAATTTTACGGATTTTTTTTTTACAGTGTAGTTTGAATTACCATATCATTTGTAGTTTAAATTTATGTAATAACAAGAAAATACATGAACTCTTACAGAAAATGTATATATATTTATATAATTTACTGTAAAAGAATAAACAGTCATTTACGAAAAGTCACCAGGGGGCCCCCAAGAGTACATTAAATGACAGCTTGATTTTTTGATATATTGATATAGTGATATATTATGTCAATAGACAATGGTAATTATACAAAAACACAATATTAAATAATCTATATGTATCATCTTATTTCCATAGAAACGCGTCATGCAGGCACAGTAGCGAACTATATGAACTATATCATAAAGCCTATTCTGATTGTCAAATATGTGTAAATTAATTTGTTTTGTCGTTTAAACAACTTTAATGACCATGTTAGTTGATCTATAATGCACGCTGGATGCTGTCGTGTGGATCTGTCGGATTAACATCATGTAAATTCACCCATTTCTCCCGAAATACATGAAAGGAAGTGGCCAGTGAACTGGGAGAAAACAGAGTAAACTTTATAGTTACCAATCTGTATTTGATAGGAGTAAAACACGTTGTCACATTTTATTTGAAAGGATTATTATTGCCACTTTCCAAAGAAATCAGTGTATTTAACAAATTATAAATGTCTTTTTTTTTGCTAGTACTTAATTGAAATCTCTATTTAAATGAAACCTAAAAATAAGCTTTATCATTGAAAACACTGAACAGTTGTGATATATGAAAAGCACTGTGCACGTCTTTCTCTGGCTCAGCGCCAGCCAAAGCGCACCACAACAAAAGGGTTCAAATCGATCAGGACAAATTGAAACTCGGGGGCTCTTTTTTTTTTTTTGTTAAAATAAAATTTCATGTTCCGTAAATGCATTGTCTGCTGATTTATTTAGCTACTTTTCAGTACACCACATTAAGTATGCCACATGTAAGACTTTGAATGTTAAAGTACAAATTAACACCTGACCACTCTTGTGGGTTTGCTACTGTTACAATTAAAAATCGTGGAAGGGTAAAAACATGCCAGGCAGACATTGGTATGATGTAAGCAACACAACAAATAAAATTGATAATGGGTGTGTGAATAATCAAGCATTGACAATAATCAATCGTATTGGCGGCACCGAGGGGCCCCCAAATAAAATTCTGCATAGGGCATAAAGGTTTTTGCTGGCACCTGTGTTTTTGAGTTATAACCTTGATAAGAAACACCTTGTCAGTGGTGGCTCATCCAGTGGTGATTTTCTGTCAGGCTCCTACTGGACCAGTCTACAAAACACAATCACCATATTCACCATTGCTCTGTGTTTTGTAAGACATTTATGCTCACCCCATTAGTGGACACCTGATACCAGACCTGCCCGTGTACCCGAAGCCCAGATCAGACGCAGGAAACTAGAGCAGACTGAATTCAACTGTGATCTGTATGACCCCTCTGCTCAAATACTGCATTGCATTAAGAGAGCGAGCTGCTCTCTCCCACTGTTAAAGCCCACTATGGCTTTGTAAGTGATACAGCGGCTTTTGTCTGCCTTACACTAGGCTTTCAGAGAGATTGATGAAGTAGAGAGGAAAGAAGCAGAGCTCTCTCTCTCTCTCTCTCTCTCTCTCGTTTTCCATCTTTTGTTCTTGGTAGCTTGGGAGGAGACACCTCAACATAAGTAACACAAAGCTGCAGGATATAGTCTGTGTATGCATGATTAAAAGTAAAATTGTGTGACTGTATGCATTTGATGGCTTGCGTTATGCTGGTTGAGGGCGGCAGTCGTATAGATCAGTTAGAGATGGAGTCTTCATCTTGCAGTCTTGATTCTGAGATCTGTTAAGACCAATAAATTGAGGCCTTGGTCTTGGTCTGGGCCTCTGAACATAGAGTCTTGGATGTGGGTCTTAACCTGTGGTTACAGACAAGAATGTAGGCCATTTACATCATACTAAAGGTGATAATGACATTGTGGAACAATTTCACTTAATTTACTTGAATAAATAAATGCATTAAAAGAATATGGTTTCTACGATTAACTATGAAAAGTGTTGATTTCAACATTCCATTTAGAACTACTCCTTTTGTCAAAATTTCAACATTGTGTTTTTTTTGCAGCAGTATAAGCAGTATAAACAGCAATGAATTAATTTAGTTTTAGATCTGTAACCTACATAAATCATATGGCATGCAGTTGCCTTACACAAAAAAGCTATTTGACTGTAAATTATATTTATTGAAAATTAATAATAACAGGATTTAAGAGAGGAAAGAAGCAGAGCTCTCTCTCTCTCTCTCTCTCTCTCTCGTTTTCCATCTTTTGTTCTTGGTAGCTTGGGAGGAGACACCTCAACATAAGTAACACAAAGCTGCAGGATATAGTCTTTGTGTATGCATGATTAAAAGTAAAATTGTGTGACTGTATGCATTTGATGGCTTGCGTTATGCTGGTTGAGGGCGGCAGTCGTATAGATCAGTTAGAGATGGAGTCTTCATCTTGCAGTCTTGATTCTGAGATCTGTTAAGACCAATAAATTGAGGCCTTGGTCTTGGTCTGGGCCTCTGAACATAGAGTCTTGGATGTGGGTCTTAACCTGTGGTTACAGACAAGAATGTAGTCCATTTACATCATACTAAAGGTGATAATGACATTGTGGAACAATTTCACTTAATTTACTTGAATAAATAAATGCATTAAAAGAATATGGTTTCTACGATTAACTATGAAAAATGTTGATTTCAACATTCCATTTAGAACTACTCCTTTTGTCAAAATTTCAACATTGTGTTTTTTTTGCAGCAGTATAAGCAGTATAAACAGCAATGAATTAATTTAGTTTTAGATCTGTAACCTACATAAATCATATGGCATGCAGTTGCCTTACACAAAAAAGCTATTTGACTGTAAATTATATTTATTGAAAATTAATAATAACAGGATTTATTTTTTTTTTGTAATTATGATTTTTGCCACAATCATGAAAGTCTATAGTATTAAGTAAAAGGTACATCCTGCTTCTTAAAAAAAAAACAAGTCTTGGAGCTAGGTTTTGGTCTGGATCTTGGTTTTGAGAGATCTGGTTTTAGATTGGGTCTGGAATTGGATCTTAACTCCAACTCTCATATATATATATATATATATGACTGGTTTTAAGCTCATGTCATTGTGATTTCTCTTTCTATTTGATCTTGTGTGTCAATGTTTGTTCATAAATATAAATGCTGTTGTCTGTCAAGTGATGAGTGTATAGGCATGAGTTATTTATGCTGGTGCTTTTGCAAACAGCATGAGTTGGTGTGCTGTGATGAATGTGTTTGCATATGAATTGACGTGCGTGTGATATTCTGTATGTGTGTCTGTTGTTATTCTTTAACGTGTGAGAGTGTCTCCCTGAGCATCCTGCTTGGCATTCAGTGCATCTGAGAGCTCGTTGATCACAGAGAGAAGTGTGTGTGCGTCTGTTCGGCGGGTAAACTCACAGCCCAAACTCACAGTGAGCTGCAGACATACCTGCTTCTGTCCCCAGCGCAAGCACACACAGCCGAGACTCTGCGTTACTGCTAACATCAGCACAGAGCACTAGACACTGTCTCCCTAAACACCACATTACTCACCCTGGTATAGTAAATCTCAGCAAAACACACCCCAACATCATCACTGTGTATGTGTGCTAGCCGATTTCTAAGCCGCTTTGCTGTTGTTTGTCTCAGAATGGCAAATTGTTCCTGCAGTATGCAGTGTGTATACTGCGCACAGTATGTAAATATGTGCCTGTAGGCTGTTGAATACCCGGGTGACCTGCTGCATTTGGCAAAATGTGCAGTGAGCAAGCAGAGCGCACAGCGTGAGATGCTGTATCCCACAATGCAACAATGCGCTCCACTTGACCTATTTCCTGTGTGAGGAAATATCTGCTGAGGCAATATTAACTGAGATATTTAACCTCCGTCTTGACTCATCATTTTGTCATACTGCCAAAAGGTGTCATTCTTTACACAAAACGAGATTAAAAATGTAAAATAAACATTTGTTACTGAGATTAATATGACTGGATTCCACTCACTGTCGAGGTCATATCACAGCTATGTATCATACTACTGTTTGAAATGTTTATTGTTAGGTACTATATACTGTTTCACCTACTATTTTATATATGTGTGCTAGCCGATTTCGAAGCCGCTTTGCTGTTGTTTGTCTCAGAATGGCAAATTGTTCCTGCAGTATGTATACTGTGCACAGTATGTAAATATGTGCCTGTAGGCTGTTGAATACCCGGGTGACCTGCTGCATTTGGCAAAATGTGCAGTGAGCAAGCAGAGCGCACAGCGTGAGATGCTGTATCCCACAATGCAATGCGCTCCACTTGACCTTCTATTTCCTGTGTGAGGAAATATCTGCTGAGGCAATATTAACTGAGATATTTAACCTCCGTCTTGACTCATCATTTTGTCATACTGCCAAAAGGTGTCATTCTTTACACAAAATGAGATTAAAAATGTAAAATAAACATTTGTTACTGAGATTAATATGACTGGATTCCACTCACTGTCGAGGTCATATCACAGCTATGTATCATACTACTGTTTGAAATGTTTATTGTTAGGTACTATATACTGTTTCACCTACTATTTTATATTATTTGAAACATTTAGGTCAGTAAGACTTTTATATAAAAAAGTAATACTTTTATTCAGCAAGGATGCATTACATTTATTAAAACAGACAGAAAAGGCATTTAAAATGTTATTTCTATTTCAAATAAATTCTGTTCTTTTGATCTTTCTGTTCATCAAATGTATGACCGTGTCCACATAAATATTATGCTGTTTTCAACAATGATAATAAGAAGAATAAGAAGAAGGATCATGTGACACCGAAGACTGGATTAATGGCTGCTGAAAAATCAGTTATGCCATTACAGGTATAAATTATTAAAATATATTAAAATAGAAAAGTTATTTTAAATTGTAATAATGTTTCTCAATATTATGGGTTTACTGTATATTCATCAAATAAATGCAGCTTGGGTGAGCATAAAATATTTATTTTAAAGCACAAAAATGTTACCAACCCCAAACTTTTGAACTGTAGTATAGCTTTAATAATATTAATAATGCACCAATAAACATTTCAAATAGTACTATTCTACATTGCATTTAAAATGCAATAAAATTACAATATCCAGTAAACTGCAGAGTCCAGTTACCATCAAAAAAGTAAATGATTATTTTTCATTTTATGTAAAAGCAAGATTTTTTTTGTCACACTTTAGTTTGGTGACCAATTCTCACTATTAACTAACTATTACCTACTAATTTTGCCTCAAACTCTTGATTGGCTGCTTATTAGTAGTAAGGTAGTTGTTAAGTTTGGTCATGCAGAATAAGGCATTAATATGTGCTTTATAAGTACTAATAAACTGCCAATATGCTTGTAATATGCATGCTAATAAGCAACTAGTTAATAGTGAGACTTGGTCCCTAAACTAAAATGTTACCTTTTATGTAAACTTGTAAAATGCCTTTGGAAAAATGGTCCAATCAAATACTGACTAAAAGGTCATAGTAATTCCACGCAAACAGAACATTTTCATGCTGTGCACAGCATGCATACTGTACACTACAGATATCATGTGATATATGAGTATGTAGTACGTTATTCCAGGCACAGCCAGTGAGAGTGAATTTCTGGTTGTCTAAAAGCACCTTGAGACTTTTAACTGCTCTGTGATTTAGTGCTAAGTGATTTCTATCTCATCTCAAATCAGTGCGATCCATAAACTCCTCCAGCGTGTTGTGCTGATGTAATATCCTGTGCCCCTGAGAGCCGGACTCCCTGGGAGAGATGGATGGAGCTCTTCACGTATGTGGCTGTGAACAGTCTGCTCGGCAGCATGCTTATATCACGGCTCTGCAGACTCCCCACCTCTCAATCACCTTCACCCTGTCTGGATGTCGAACCCAAGGCCCTTTTCTCCTTCTTTCACTCATATTTCTTTGTCATTCTTCGCCATTCTCTCCTCTCTTTCACTCATATTTCTTTTCTCTGTCATTCTTCCTCTCTCCCTGTAGCCTTCAGTTTTCCTCTCCACATGCTCCCAGATCCCCTCAGCCTCTCGTTTCTGGTCTCCCCGGTAGTCTGGGTGGGTTCGGTAGCAATCCCTCTTTGCCTGCGTGCTGATAAGGCTTCACTGAGAGCTTTCAGATGCCACTGATTATGTCTCGTCTCTTTGTGCTCTGTTTTCTGAAGATCTCAGCATCTCTCTCACAGCATCCAGCACGGATGAATAAATGCCTTTTAAAGCTATAAGGGTCTTGAAAAGCACCCTTGTTGTTTTAAAAGGACATCGTGGTTTTCATCTAGAGAGGAAGCTTTAATTCTATCTTCCTTTTTTTTCTCACTGTTTATCGTCTTTCAGGGATTAGGATTGTGTGTGCGACTGTGAGGAAGAGATTCTGTGGATTACTGCATATCCAAGGTTTTTTCTTTTCATTTTTTTCAATGACGTCTCTGCATCAGTAAAATGTTTAGAGTGTCAGTGAATAGGTTTGATGCCTCAGATCAGGGGTGTCTAAACGTGCTCCTGGAGGGTCTCCTTCTTGCAAAGTTCAGCTCCAACACACCTGCTGGGATGTTTCTAGTAATCATGAAAACCTTGATTAGCTGCCTCTGATTAGAGTTGCAATATTCTTTTATAATGTTTACACAAAGAGCTTAGTAACTAACTTAGTCTGTACTTAATTAAGTTGCAGCTATAGATTTTTAGGCTGAACCTCTTGCTCACTAAGGCTGCATTTATTTGATTGGAAATACATTAGTATTGTAAAATATTATTGCAATTTATAATAACTGTTTTCTATTTTAATATTTTAAAATGTAATTTATTTCTGTGATGGCAAAGCTGAATTTTCAGCATCATTACTCTAGTCTTCAGTGTCACATGATCCTTCAGAAATCATTCTAATATGCTGATTTGATGCTCAAGAAACATTTCTTAATATTATCAATATTTATGTAATATTTTTGTGGAAACCCTAATACATTTTTTTTTTTAGGTTTCTTTGATGAATAGAAAGTTCAAAAGAATAGCATTTCTTTGATAGATTTCTAACATTATAAATGTCTTTACAGTTGTGTTTCATCAGTTTCATCCTTTTTGAATAAAAGTAAAAAATAAATAATAAAATAATAACAATTCTCACTGATCCCAGACTTTTGAATGGTAGTGTATTTTTAATTCACATAATTTTCAACTTCTCATTGAAATATGATAAATAAATAATAATAAAATTATTATATTTAAATATAAGTTATATTATTGTCTAAACAGTATATGCAGGTAATTAAATAATATATATTCTGGAGCTGGAGCTCAGTGGCAGTGGCAATAGATAAACACTTAAAACACACTGGAAAATTAGACATTTATTTATTTTAATTGACATTTTTGTGACAGGAAAATGTGTAGTTCAGACCAATTTCATGCTTGAGAGCCACTTAGAAATGTTCTCTCTTAAAATGTAAACGAGCGTAAATGTCAAAATCATTGTAAATGTCTGAAGGATTGAAGTCTGTTACACAAAACACAATCTCATTGATGTAGTCCAGTTGTCTGCCATTTTGGTCCAACCCTTATTTCTGCACTGTGGCTTTTTAAAATATTTTGTTTATACTTAGGACTAAGTTTAATGGTGCAAAAAAAGTTACAAAAGTTGTCACTGGGGCAGTACCCTTTCAAAAGGTACCCCTTTGTACCTTATTAACCCCTAAAGGGTGCATATTAGTACCTTCCGCTTATATATTAGTACTGAAAGTGTACATAGAACCTAAGTGATACATATTAGTATTTTTGAAAGGGTACAGCCCCAGTGACAACATTTGTACCATTTTTATGAGAATTAGTGGACACCCCTTCATACTCTGTCATCACTCTTCCATTTATTTATTTCTTTTTCTTATATTTCAGAGGCTTTTGACATGGTGCTCCGTCTGGGTCGTAATTCCACTCTGACGCTGTTACGGGAGGAGTTTCCCAGTTTGGGGGCCGGAGCCAGTGGAGCCGTCACACAGTTATTCCTGGAAATGTCTCTCTACATCCTGGGCTCTGATGCTAATGTAAATGACATGGTCTCAACCTTCTTCTCCCGACTTTTTCCTTTCACCTACCAGCGTCTCCTTGGCAATGGGGCAGTGACAGGCATCTCGGAGGAATGCCTCCGTGGGGCCTGGAGTGGAACCTCTGCATTCGGATCTTTTCCCAAGATGATGATGACCCGGCTGTCTCGCTCGCTCCTGGCCACTCGGGTCTTCCTGCAAGCGCTGAACCTGGGCATCGAAGTGGTCAACACCACCCAGCACCTGCGTGCGGGCAGGGACTGCGGCCGCTCGCTGCTGAAGCTCTGGTACTGCCCGCACTGTCAAGGCCTGCTGGAGGCCCGGCCGTGCCGCCCGCTGTGTGTCAGCACCATGGGGGTGTGTCTGGGGGGAGCAACGGAGGTGCAGCCTCACTGGAGGTCATACATGGAGGAACTGGGGTCACTCGCCGCTGCCATGAAGGGGGAGCAGGACATCGAGGCCGTGGTGCTCAGATTGCACGTCATCATCAGACAGGCTTTCAAACAAGCCGTGGTGGCCAAAAGCAAAGTCAGCGCACAGGTGAGTGACACTCGGTCTCAGAAACAGGGAGAGAATTTGAGCGCTGTAGGCGATTCCAGCCATTTTGCTAACACCCTCTTTCCAAAACCTCAACCTCCAAAGACATGTCAGCAAACCCAGTGTCAGCAGACCAGAACAAGTGAAATGATTCACAGAGAGAGAGTGTTTCTGATTGGCTAGTTTTGTGATTGGCAAAAACTAACAGAGCCTAGGGCTATAAAAATCAAAATAGCTATCAAGATTTTTCAGGACACCTCTTTCAGTATAGATATATATAGTTAGACATTTACATGCCTAGTTATAGTCAAGCTACAGTCTTCATCTGTCTGTCCAACATGACACAATTCCAATTCCACTTAACGATTCAGATTCCTTAATGATATTTAGTACTTTTAAGGAATAATTATATTTGAAATAAAAGAAAAATATATATATATATATATATTTTTTTTTAATATATTTGAAAAAAAAGAAATGGAAATTGTATTAAATAAATATGTGAAACAATTATCGGAAAAGGTGTTTACACAGACTTTTTAATTACTTTTCAGTCTTTTTAGAGGCAGTTTACATGCAGTCCTATAATTGACTATGTATTAAAATAAAAATGTGGTAACATATTTTATTTATTAATATTTATAAAATACCACCGACAAAGCACATAATATATATCTTTGTCTATAATTATTTAATTAATTGATACATAAATTATAAATTAATAATTAATACAATTATCAATAATTATTAATAAAAAATGTTACAATTGTGGTATTTAATTCAATTCAAGTTTATTTGTATAGCGCTTTTCACAATACAAATCGTTGCAAAGCACTTTATTGCTTAATAACAGGACAGTGTGTGACGGAGAGAGAGTGTGCCTGAAGTGTGAGGTTAGCACTAGCTGGGTTTCCATCCATGTATTATATTCATCACATAAACAATAGTTTTCCAAAAAATTACAAAAAAATTAAAATTCCAAAAAAACAAGCGCTTACTTGAGGTGGTTAGATAATTATTTATCAAGAAGACATGCACAAATATGAAGTCTTACACATGACATTCAGGAATAAAAAACTAGATTTTTTGGCCAAAATTTAGCTAAATTAAAATGAGGGAACAAACTAGTATACAGTGGCCTCAGTGTAGCTAAAATAAAGGAGTGAATTAATCATATCTGGACCAAACTAAACTAAAACGATGAAGCGAATTAATAAAATGTGGCCACAAATTAAGTCAAAGGAACGAATTCTTAATTCATGGCCACAATATTTTGCATAAACTATCACACATTTACCAAATAAATTCCTAGATGTGCATCAAAAAGTCATGTGACTTTGCCTTAGGTTTTTGTCATATTTCAATTTTTTACATAAATTAAACTCACAATCAGGATGGAAACAGGGCAAGTATTGAGGAAGATACTTCTAAATGTAGCTATTATTTACTCTAGTTTAAAATACTTAAAGAACAGTGAAAATATTATTATTATTTAATATATAATAAGCAATGAAAGTAGGCGGTCTTTGTAATGCATTAAATAGGTAATATCTTTTAAAAAATAGAAACTATCAGATGATATATATTTTTACAGTCAGAACAGTATTTATTTGGCATAAAAAGAATGTGGATTGTGACTGCATTGAACATAAATTGGTAAACTGGTAAATAATATAGTAGTAAATCTAGAAGCACCTGAATTTATTTAGCTAAAAAATACAGTGACAAATAGCAGAATGTAACTACTTTAAGTATTTTGCTACAAAAAAAACATGTAAATATTGTAAATGTTAGAGAATAATTTTAGTGAATTATTTTAAACAGATTCATTTATGTAATACACCAGACTTCTACTGAGAATAATTTTTTGAATCAAACTGATTCATGAGTTTGTATGAAACAGGACAAACAGTATGTTGATTACTGTAGGCATTCTATGCAACAAAAAAACAGCATTTATAATGTTATAATAATAACATTTTATAATGTCACACTTCTACTTTCTAGAAAAGTATAGTACTTTGAAAACAGCTGAACTACAGATACTAGTGAAAATGTAGTTAAGTTTGTGGCATTGATGCTTTTATCTATACTATCCAACACTGATGGTTAGAGCACACGTGTAGGTGTATGACCTTTCCACAGTTTTTGAGTTTTGAAAGCAAAAGCTTCACAAACCGTAAAGTCCTTGGTTGAGTTCAACAACTATAGAGCTTAGCTTCTGTCGAGAATCGATCAGAATCTTTGTGACATCCACGGCATTCTTCAGTCTGGTGTGTGATTATCTGTGTTTAAACTCTTTTTGTTTGCGCTTATCTTTTCAAGAGCACAATGCTGAAGAAAAGGGGTTTTGCACTCTTATTCTTTCCTTTGCTTGTCCATTTTTTTTTCTCCCCTCTCAGTGATCAACAGCTGTCGACCCAGATACAAAGGACATGTCACAGGGAGAATGGCCAATTAGGCTTAAGATGGTGTTTGTGCATGTGTGTTTGTCTGTCATTTGGCTGTAAAGTGATGTCTGCAGGCCTGATCCGAACCGACTGACTGACTGACTGACTATGATTTTCCTCTCTAGACGTGTAACCTGTGTTGTAGGATGGTCTGTGGATGAATGAATTCAAGGAAGACTGACATTTTAAATGTGTCAAAACGCCACTGCTAAGCCAAAGGAGCATGGGTGTAGATTTGAGTATGTGCAATAGGGACATGTCTCTGCTAAAGTTAAAAGACTACTGAATAATCCCTAGGAATTTTTCTAGCAATTGCTGCTGTCAGAATGTACAGTTGCAGGAAAATGTATCTGTACCCTTCAGATACATTTATTATATAGCATGGACTTCTGAATAAAATTTGATCTGACCTTAAACTATATCACAAAAATAGACAAACAGGGTCTGTCTAAACAAATATCAAATTACACATTTTAATTGTTTTGAACACTGTGTAAATATTCAAAACATTTTCTGAAACTCTAATATACTGTACAGCAAGTATTAAAAGTAATATAATTATGTTTTTATTCGTAAAATAAAAGTATTTTATTTGCTTTTATAAATTAAATTAACGATTATTTGCTTACACTTGACAATAAGGTTTCATTTGTTAACACTAGTTAATGCATTAACTAACAATGAGCAATGCATTTCACAGCATTGTTCATGTTAGTTAACAGTGCATTAACTAATGTTTAAAAATGTATTAGTTAATATTGAGATTAACATTAATAAAGATGAAAATGCTGTAGTTAATTGTTAGTTCATGTTAACTAATTTAGTTAACAAATGAAACCTTATTGTAATGTGTTAGCAGTTATTTATTTTATTTATGCTTAAAGTATTTGTATGGATATGTTATTCAGTGCACAAATATAATGTTTAAATAAAATTAAATTAAAAATTATTAAGAAAATTATTATTTATTTGAAATAAACTGGTACCTTAAGACTATTTATTTACAATAAATTAATAACTTTTTTCAAAATAAGAACTGACAATAAGGAGCACAAGTTATTTCACAGTGTAGGATAAATTATATTTAATCTGTGTAGTTGGACTGACTTCAAAATGTCCTGCCAGTGTTAAAACCAAACCTACATTTTTTTCAACGGTGTTCAGAAGTTTTCAGAATGATTCTTGCTCTTACCTGAATCTAATTCTGCTGTAAAACAATGATATTACATTTCATTGTGAAGAGCCCTGTGGCCATGTTCTATCTAGCAGTGTGACATCTCACTCATCAAACCCCTCATTGAATGTGCTCTTTCCCTCTCTCATTTCTCCTTTTAAAATGTGCCCCCTCTCTCTTTGCTCTGGAAAAGAATGCATGATTTATGAAGCACTATTTTTACCAGTTACTGAGGGAGCAATGGCGACAAGAGAGAGAGAGAGAGAGGAAGAAAGAACAAGATTGAAAAGCATACTTTAAGGCAGCATGAAAGTGATGGAGTGAGCAGAAATGTTTTTTCTGGAAGCCGATGTGTGCCCGAGGGAGTGCAGCTCCTCCTCCCCTGACCTCGCAGCTGTAAATGAGGAGGTGCAGGCAGACTTCGGCTGTAGTTACATCTCACCTGACTCCGAGGATGTGTGCTGTTTCACACCGACTCATAGCACCTCCAAACTCTCAGACTGAACACCTGGGGGAAAATCTGTGTACATCTCTAGTCATGACTGTGACAGCTCCCAACTAGACATCTAAACTTATCAAAAACATACACTACTGTTCAAAAGTTTGAGGCTGGAAAGATTTCTCAGACAAATCTCATGCTTACTAACACTGCATTTATTGGATTAAAAATACAGTAAAAACAGTAATATTGTGAAATCTTATTACAATTTAAAATAACTCTTTTCTATTTTAATATTTTTAAAAATGTAATTTATTCCTCTGATTTCAAAGCTGAACTACAGCAGCCATTACTCCAGTCTTCATCGTCACATGATCCTTTAGAAATCATTCTACTATGCTGATTTGCTGCTCGAGAAACATTTCTTACTATCAATGTTGAAAACAGTTGTGCTGCTTAATATTTTTGTGGAAACCGTGATACATTTTTCTAGAATTCTTTGATGAAGAGTAATTTTAAAATAACAGCATTTATTTGAAATACATCTTTTGTAGCATTATAAATGTCTTTACTGTCATTTCTTTCCAATTTAATGTTTCCTTGCTGAATAAAACTATTATTTTCTAAAACAATAAATAAAGCGCTCTCTTCCACCCTCAATACCACGACTGAGGTGAGGCCTTTGAGCAAGGCACCAAACCCCCAACTGCTCCCCAGGCGCCGCAGCACATGGCTGCCCACTGCTCCGGGTGTGTGTGTGTGTTCACTACTGTGTGTGTGCACTTGGATGGGTTAAATGCAGAGCACAAATTCCGAGTATGGGTCACCATACTCAGCCACACTTCACTTCACTTTCACTTTAGATTCATAAGACAAATAGTTTGTGGCATTAAAGGGATAGTTCACCCAAAAATGTTGTTCCAAACCTGTAAGAATTTATTTCTTCTGCTATACACAATCACACACACACACACACACACACAAATAGGCAATTTGAAGAAATGTTAGTAACCAAACAGTTTGTGGTTCCCTTTGACTTCCATAGTATTTTTTTTCCATACAATGGAAGTCAGTGGGCACAAGCAACTGTTTGGTTACCCACATTCTTCCATATATCTACTTTTATGTTCAGCAGAATAAAGAAACCCATATAGGTTTGGAACAGCTTGAAGGTGATTCAAACTCATGACCTCTGGCACTTAATGCATATTCTCTAAACCACTTTTAAATGTAAAAGACAGGTCCAGGAAATCGCTGTATTATTTCTTGATTTCAATCTGGCATGGCTCTTCCTACGCCCTCTAAATGCAGCTTACACACTACTGTGCATCAAATGCTCTGTCAAAACGATTTCTGTTTTATAGACACCCAAAGCTAAATCTTTTATCCCTAGCTAAATCTCTGCTTATGGATCTTGCTCCTGACATCTGATGAGATGAGCTGTATTCAGAACCATTGTAAAATGGTTACATTTTACCGCAAATTAGTGCTAGTAACTTTTACTCCACTCCCATTTTCTTCATAAAATGTAAAAATCTGGCTATGATTATTATTAGTATTAAACATTGGTGATACATTACAGTTGTTTTAACATATGTGGGTTTTTCGGCACCCCTCTTAACCTTTTTGACTCAAAGGGCCCCATTGTCCAACACAATATTACAACTATATGTTCTTCAGTAAAAACTATTTAGTGGGCCCCGGCCTCCTGGCTGAGAACCAAACACCTTAACCAATGTAAAGTCACTGCATCATGTCGTCTTGAATGGCTTATTGCTTTAGAATCCCAGCAGAAATCCCAGCATTGTCTTCTACTTGGGCCCGGTTTATCATTTAACCTTCACATATGATTCGTTTTGTATTTTCAGCTGTGCTGATAAGCCATTGTTTCAGCTGAGGATGTATGTCTGTATTAAACATTGCTCACTGATGTCATGAAGTGTATGTGAGAGTGTTTTTGTTTTTTATTATTAAGCGTGTGTGTGTGTGTGTGTGGTCCTAATGCTCCTCTCAGGGGTGTGTGAGGTACAGATAAAAGGCACTGGATATTTAAAGAGCCTGTCTGTGAGACGCCGCTTATCTCAGTGTTACTGTTAGCCAGCACATCCTCTGTCGCCTGATATTAATACCCCTCTAATGAGAGAAACAATCACACTGTCTCACATACACAAACCCGCTCTATACTCCTGTGCCACAGCTCCCCAAGGGCCCTGGATAAACACACACACACATAATCAAGGCCGTAGGGGGACAGACCCGCAACACAGAGTAAATTACAGCAGGTAAGAGCCATGCTTCAGACCGGCCACTAATGATTTCCCATGAGCACACAGCACAGAGAGCATTAGGGAAGAATGTGTGGGTGTCTGGGTTTAGATTGGTAGTGTACATGCAGGTTTGCAATTGATAGTTTGTGTAGAATCCATCGGGATGAGTGTTTTAGCATGAGCGGAGAACAGCGTTTGATGTGTCCAAGTTTAAGCAGTACCATTGCTAAAAAGGAGCGATGCTGTTAAACTAAATTAGCTTAGCTACATAGATGGTACCATACCTTTGCTGTTTTTTTAAACTGTTAAGTTTTTCAGCAGGAAAGATCAAGTATGGTGAAACATTACGACATACATACAAAATACATTTTTCACAAAATTTCAGCAAACAAGACTTGTACATTATTCAATTTTTGATTTTGAAGTACTTTATTAGCATAATTGTTTTTACATACAATATGACTCTTCTGAATTGGTTCTTTTTATTAGGTTTGAATCATTGTAGTCACAATTCACCCAGTTAGAATCATTAGGAGCTGTTCCAGTGTAACTGAGTTCCTTAACAGAGTTCCTCAACAGTTCTTCCAAACTGCACAGAGACGTCTTCTATTCTTCTATTATACTAATACTTATCAAATGAGGGGGGAAATGAATGTACAGTGGGGAAAAAATTTATTTGATCCCCTGCTAATTTTGTAAGTTTGCCCACTTACAAAGAAATTAAGGGTCTGTAATTTTTATGGTAGGTTTATTTTAACGGATAGAGACAGAATATCAACCAAAAATCCAGAAAAAACACATTATATAAAGGTTAGAAATTGATTTGCATTTCAGTGAGTGAAATAAGTATTTAATCCACTACCAACCAGCAAGAATTCTGACTCCCACAGATTGGTTATGTGCCCATGTGGAACACAGATTAGTCCTGCCACTTTAAGAAGTTACTCCTAATGTCAGCTCGTTAGGTGTATAAGACACCTGTCCACACAATCTGTATCTTCCATTCCAACCTCTCCCACCACCATGGGCAAGACCAAAGAGCTGTCAAAGGATGTCAGAGACAAGATTGTAGATCTGCACAAGGCTATTATTCGGAAATGGAAGAAATACAAAACAACCATCAATCAGCCTTAGTCTGGAGCTCCGTGCAAGATCTCACCTCATGGGGTAAGGATAATCATGAGAAAGGTGAGGGATCAACCCAGAACTACACGGGAGGAGCTTGTTAATGATCTTAAGGCAGTTGGGACCACAGTCACCAAGCAAAACATTAGTAACACTACGCTGCAATGGACTGAAATCCTGCAGCGCCCGCAAGGTCCCCCTGCTCAAGAAGGCAGATGTACAGGCCCGTTTAAAGCTGGCCAAAGAACATCTAAATGATTCAGAGAAGGCTTGGGAGAAAGTGCTGTGGTCAGATGAGACCAAAATTGAGCTCTTTGGCATTAACTCGACTCGCCGTGTTTAGAGGGGGGGAAATGCTGACTATGACCCCAAGAACACCATCCCTACAGTCAAGCACGGAGGTGGAAACATTATGCTTTGGGGCTGTTTTTCTGCTAAGGGTACAGGACGACTTTACCTCATTAAAGCCCCGTTCACACCGCCAGCGACACACAGCGACAGCGACATAATCCCATTAATTTTCAATGGAGAGCTGGTGACTTCCGGCGGCACGAGCGACAGTTACCATTGGCGACGGAATGTGGGCGTGTCAAGCGATGCGAGTCAAGCGACAAAAGTTCAGAATTCTTCAACTTTATGCAAATAAGCAGCGAATTTCGCCAGCGACAACCAATGGGAGTGAAGTCAGTGGAGAGCATGTAATTCATCTGCTGTAGTGGAGTGTTACGGGGTAACTAGGCAACCAGTAGTGGGAACGCCCACTAGCGACCTCAATTGCCAGCCACAAGCGACAAGCAGTGAAAAAGTTGCTGGCGGTGTGAACGGGGCTTAAGGGGGGAAAGGGACGGGGCCATGTACTGTAAAATCTTGGACGAGAACCTTCTTCCCTAAGCCAGAACACTGAAGATGGGTCATGGATAAGTCTTCAAGGATTACAGTGACCCAAAACATACTGCCAAGGCAGCAAAGGAGTGGCTCAAGAAAAAGCACATTAAGGTCATGGAGTGGCCTAGCCAGTCTCCAGACCTCAATCCTATAGAAAATCTGTGGAGGGAGCTGAAACTTCGAGTTGCCAAACAACAGCTGAGAAACCTTAAGGATTTAGAGAGAATCTGTAAAGAGGAGTGGATCAAAATCCCTCCTGAGATGTGTGCAAAACTGGTGACCAACTACAAAAAACGTCTTACCTCTGTGCCTGCCAACAAGGGTTTCGGCATCAAGTACTATGTCATGTTTTGCTTGGGGATCAAATACTTATTTCACTCACTAAAATGCAAAGCAATTTCTAACCTTTATATAATGTGTTTTTCCTGGATTTTTTTGGGTTGGTATTCTGTCTCTATACGTTAAAATAAACCTACCGTAAAAATTAGACCCTTCATTTCTTTGTAAGTGGGCAAACTCACAAAATCAGCAGGGGATCAAATAAATATTTTCCCCACTGTAAATGTTTACTTTGCAGTCTGAAAATAAAGTTACTTTCCAAGTCACAGACATCCAACACAAATTTACAAGCATATGCAGGTGAGGTGACAACTACCGCTAACTAGTGAAAGCACTATATTAATATGAGGGACTTAAGGAAGGAACATTGTGCATTATGATTGATGTGCTTGTTATAGCTTATATCAGCACTATAGCAATAAATATTTTTATAACTCTGCTTGCCTGTTTCAAAAAATCTTTAATTTTCATAATTACTCCAGCAGGTGGCAGCAAGTGACTCTTCATGAGTGAGTCAATTAATCATTAATTTAAACGATTTGGTAAAAAACAGTGGCTACGTTTACATGCAACCAAATAATCCATTTGCAATCGGATTGACGGCTCAATCGGACTGAAAAACCTTCATGTAAACACCTTAATCGATCCGACTGAGCTCGATTGGAATTTCGATCGGATTGAAGGGGGTGGTTTATTCCTTTTCTAATACGACTGAGAGTGCATGTAAACACTTGATTGGATTGAACCCCGAAACTGAAAGGCTGCGCATGTGCAATGATGCAGAAATAGCGTAATGACGTATGACGCATGGAACGAGCGGTTCTTCCTTTGGAATAAAGTGTTGTATAAATGCGTGTCCTGTCATTATAAAACTCTCCTTTCACTCGGTAACTGTGAAGTGGAGCAGGACAACCTCCCACCAGTCCTTGTTTTGGATTCTCATCCACAGGCAACCCGTTTTGGGCACGGGGAGGGGCATTTTACTGTGTGATAAATATGAGCAGCACGGCACAGCGGTTTATATGTATATTTATCCATAAATGGATAAATATTAATTCTGCTGTTAAAAACAAATAAAGAAGCCGTGTAGGAGAGTGGTTATTATGTGCAAACAGTGAGAAACTCTATATTTGTGCAGTGTGCGCATGTCAAAAAAAAAAAAAATTCCGATTTGAAGCTTGTGACATATAAACACGCACATCAACCCGATCACTTTCTTTAGCGTTTATATAAACACTACATTCAGATTCATCA
>NW_015551039.1:555585-556877 GCF_001515605.1 Sinocyclocheilus anshuiensis
ACCAAATAATCCGTTTGTAATCGGATTGACGGCTCAATCGGACTGAAAAACCTTCATGTAAACACCTTAATCGATCCGACTGAGCTCGATTGGAATTTCGATCGGATTGAAGGGGGTGGTTTATTCCTTTTCTAATACGACTGAGAGTGCATGTAAACACTTGATTGGATTGAACCCCGAAACTGAAAGGCTGCGCATGTGCAATGATGCAGAAATAGCGTAATGACGTATGACGCATGGAACGAGCGGTTCTTCCTTTGGAATAAAGTGTTGTATAAATGCGTGTCCTGTCATTATAAAACTCTCCTTTCACTCGGTAACTGTGAAGTGGAGCAGGACAACCTCCCACCAGTCCTTGTTTTGGATTCTCATCCACAGGCAACCTGTTTTGGGCGTGGGGAGGGGCATTTTTACTGCGTGATATATATGAGCAGCATGGTTTAAATATATATTTATTCATAAATTAATAAATATTAATTCTGCTGTTAAAAACAAATAAAGAAGCCGTGTAGGAGAGTGGTTATTATGTGCAAACAGTGAGAAACTCTATATTTGTGCAGTGTGCGCATGTCTAATACATTGGCAAGCCACCCAAACCTTTGCTCAGCTAAATAAAGCAAAATCTAACTCCCTCTGTGTATTTACACCCTTTATAGCGTTCATGTAAACACTACATTCAGATTCATCAAGCGGAATGAATTCAGTCCGATTGAACCAAAAATTGAGCATGTAAACGTAGCCACTGATTCATTCAGCAATGAAGCAAGTGACTGTATTTTAAAGCGAGTCATTGAATCATCCATTTAATCATTTTGTAAAAACACTGATTCATACATGATCTGCTATGGCTTTATAGTGTAACTATTTTGGCTTGTGGAAAAAAAATATATAAAAAGTAACTCATCAAATTATGTTCATGTTTATTGAATTACTTTCAGTATTTTTATAAAGAAGTTTTTAAATAAAATAAATATTATTATTTTAATTTTTTTTTAAATAAGTAGCTTTCAACGTAGCTTTGCTATTTTTGTATAAAGTAGTTTGTAACTTAGATACTTTTGAGTAGCTTGGGTTTGAGTGAGATATCATATGACCTGAGGAACCACAAAAAAAATAATGAAAAGCAATGGTAGAAAGTGCTGCAGTGCTGGAATATGTTGCGTCAGGATTGCATTTGTGTCAAGGTGCTCTGATCCGATCTTCCACCATACCTCTTTTGTCTTTGTCTTGTTCTGTGTTTTGCTCTTTCTCTTATGGCGCTTTTCCACTGCATGGTACGGCACGGTACGGCT
>NW_015551039.1:556913-569270 GCF_001515605.1 Sinocyclocheilus anshuiensis
GTACCGAGCCGAGTCGTACCACGCAGTGGAAAAGCGCCATTAATCTCTTTCACACACACACACACACACACACACATACACATTCATGCACATCAACAGTATCTATTTAATCTCCCCTGGGCTGTTTGCTAGAAAGAGCTTAGAAAGAGTTTAGCTCAACAGCAGGTCGTTGGTGTGTGTGCAAATTATATGAATGACTGTAGGGTGAATCCGATCATCACACCCACGGATGTTTCAGAACATGTTAAAAAGTTTATCTTCTTGTTATGTTTATCCACATCAACCGATCTTGCAGCCCGCATGAAGGTGTCCTTGTACTATTGATCTCCTGTCTCGAATCCCATCAGAATTCCAGAGCCTGTTTACCCACACACACACATATTCATTCATGAACAAGCATGCACAATATGCCACAAGCATTACATGGCAAAATTACGCCCTGGACCAGCCCCCATGGGAAATTAAACCAGCGGCAAATCATTAAACCACAAGCTACACATTAAGAGGCATTTGCATTTTTATTGCACCTGAAAGAATGGCAAGACTCCATTATCTCACACAGCCAGTGTGGGAGCGGGGTATTACTATTATTATGTTGTCCCGTATAAAAACAATAGCGTTTAGCGCTCATGAGAAAGGGAATGAGAGGGCTTGTTTACTTTCACTACGTCTGCAAAGCGTTATGATTATTAGAAGGCGCAGCCAGAGTGTCTGACAGACCCAAAAATGCCTTGTTTTGTTATGTAAATCGTATTGTCATCAAACCAAAACAAACAGGAGGCAAATGCAGCACCATCAGCCAGACAATTAGCTGAATGGGGAGGACGTTTTGCAGGGACAGTTTGTCTCATTAATTGCTTTCTCAGCTGGACGTCTTCCAGGACGGTCCAAGAGTGATCACATTTAGCCTTCCAATCTTCTCCTGTTCACAGGTGAGCGGGATATGTGCACACGCACCCCCGCGGGTATCTCGTGCTGCGCCGATGTCAGCAGAACACGCGGCTGCCTCGCCGGTGGCCCACAGTCGTCCTACGGTGAACTTTGACCCCGATGAGACCCTCTTTGGACGGCGCAGGTAATGACATGCTTCAGTTTTCAAAAAAGTTTGTACATTAAGAAAAAAAAAAAAAAAAGCAGACAGTAACATGAAAACTGTTTTTCATACATAACAGTTCAAGAATTACGTAAAGTCAACATGAAATGGAAATTCATATCTATTTTCTAATTGCATCTTATTGTGAATGATTCATCTGTATTCATCTATATTTGTATATACTGTACAGTATATATATATATATATATATATGAGAAACTGAAATCACCAGTAGGTGGTGGCAAGTCACAATAAGTGAATCATAGAATGATTAATTCAAACCAGATGATTCAGTAACCCCTGTATTTAAGAATTGGTCATTGAATAACTGACTTACCTGATTCATTCAAAAGAACTGAATCATAAAAAAAATGAAATTCCATTCAGTGTTGCTGTGAGGTGCAGTTGTTCTGCTTTGTTTGGAACTGTTTTTGTTGGCAAAATAGTTTTTTCAAAAACGGTTAAAAATCTTGTGATCTTGCGTAACCAGAACTTAAATGCAGGCACTGCTTGGGTCTATCAGTGCACGTGCCTGTTTGCACTTCCAAATATTCAGATTTCAGACCTTGTGCAATACCATATTTGACATGCTGAACACAATGACTTAAATTTCAGTCTCTTTTTTACACAAAGTTGATTTGAAATAAATGGACACTTTTATGATACTTGTGGTGCTTTTAGAGCTCAACTGCCTCACTGATTCTAATGGCTGACCTTGTTATTCAGTCGTAATGAAGCATGAGGATGACCTGACTGCTCTTTACCCTCAGTTTTATTTGAATCTCTTGAGAGTCTTAACGTGCTCTAAACACTCCAAGAGGACTGCAAAGCATTGCTGCTATAGAATTGACAGTAAGTCAATTCAGTGAAAATCTAATGTGTGTATTATACATTTGAGAAATAGGAATTGCAGTCAACCATAATGCAGTTCTCATGCAGCTCTTCATACAGCTCACATCTTCTGATGCTGTTTGTGTGGATTGCATTGAGATGCTGTAATAGACTCTCCACTTCAGCACTCACACTCTCTCTCTCTCTTCCTTCATGTTTTTCTCTGTATAGATCCTCACTGACCTTTTTAGGCGTCTTACAACCAAATCAAACAGTCGATTCTGTGCTTTTGAGTATTTGAGAGATGCTGTGTGCAAGGGCAACATGCACCTTTTTTCTATTTCTGTACTTTTCTTCTGCTTCTTTCAATTTCAAACCTTTACTTGAGTGTAAGATATGTTTGAGTTCAAATTATGATTTGATTTATGTATAATGCATAATATTTATTAATATGTATGTATGTATGTGATATATACACATTTCTAAATCTAAAAATTAATTATATTTCTATCATATGCACTACCATTCAAATGTTTGAGATCAGTGTCTTTGAAAAAAGTCTCTTATCCTCACTAAGGCTGCATTAAAATAGAGTAAAAACAAAAATATTGTGAAATATTATTACAATTGAAAATAACTTTTTTCTGTTTGAATACATTTTAAAAAGTAATTTATTTCTGTGATGGCAAAGCTGAATTTTCAGCATCATTTCTCCAGTCTTCAGTGTCACATGATTCTTCAGAAATCATTCTAATATGCTGATTTGATGCTCAAAAACCATTTCTTATTATTATCAATGTTGAAAACAGTTGTGCTGTTAGATATTTTTGTAGAAAAAGTTATTTGATGAATAGAAAGTTCAAAATAACTACATTTATTTGAAATAAAAATCTTTACTGTTTTACTGTCACTTTTTAAAATCAATTTAATGCATCATTGCTGAATAAGAGTATGAATTAAAAGAATAAATAAAATTAAAATAATCTTTTACTGACCCAACCTTTTGAATGGTATAGTGTACATTATGTAATATAATGATATAGAATGCACCTTTTAAATACATTAATTAATACAGAATATTATTTAATATGGTATGTTATTATTAGATTACAAGTATATTAAAAAATCTGGCACATGTCTGACTAGGTCATTCTGGGTAGAGGTATGTAAATGAGTTGAGAAATGCAGTGTGTGTTTGTGCTGTTAGTTGCGGTGTGTGTGTGTTCAGGCTGATGGTGACAGAGAGATGCTCATTAACACAGACTGTGTCTCCTGCCGTGTGAGTGACATTGAGCTGCCTTCTGCCCCCTCTGTCCTGTGCAGTTCCACTCTCCCTTGCTCTGATGAACAGATGAGAGTGGGCTGTTTCTTTTCCAGCATAATGTCAATTAACAGTCAAAGCGTCTCGAATCAACTTAGCCTGACAGGAAACGACACGTAATGGAGTAGATCACGTTTCACACTGCGTTTGACCCCAAGCCCATTTCTGATTCTCCATGCCCCTCAATTTTCCCATAAATACCTGTATCATTGTGCCATGGATTCTTTTTAATCTTGCCTCTTTGTGCGTACCATCTAATTTAAAAATGTTTTTCTTTGAGTCCACTTGGCTTTTTCTTTCTCTCTCTCTCTCTTTCTTCTTTCTGTGCTCTCTTACTTTCTCAATTTCCTTTCTGACTGCTGCAGGGAGTTTATCTCGGGTCTGAGGGGCTTCAGTCAGTTCTACAGTGGCCTCGGAGAAGCTTTGTGCAGCAAAGAGCCGACGGCACTCAACCGCTCCCTCTGCTGGAACGGACAGGAGATGACAGACAAGTGAGTACTTCAATCTGATGACCATGTAACTACATACTAATACTGTGTTCTTCTATTTTAGACTCTCTATATTCACAATATAGTGTCTTTTAGTGTATAACAAGGACATAAATGTTCATTAAAACGTTAAGTAAATTCATTAAGTGGCATCATTCTTCTTGCAGATATAGTCTCTGACATGTAAACTAAGATTAATAGTTGTTCTCTATTGGTGCTGTGCAGCAGAACAAGTGTTTTGCATCATTGCGGTTACTATGGACCCTTGCCAGAGTAGACAGCATGTTTAATTTGATACGAATAAAAATGAGTGCACAAGGGAGCAAGTATAAGGTCACGTTTAATTTTCACAGCCCATGTTTTCCCAGAGCATTTTGTCCACTGGAAACATTTTTTCATTGTTTCATCAGCCGATTGGCATCAAGGGACCAACAGTACAACCTATTGAATGGTCTGTACAACTATTCCTTTGCTGCCTTGTTTTAATTTGTGTCAGATTAAATATGGTGTCTCGCCTCACTAAGGATTATTTTGTGTATTTTACCATGGATGGAATGCTATATTGACCAATCAGCATCCAGAACTCCTTGAAATGTTGTATAATATACGTTATTTCAGAATGGAAGAGGCTTTTATCTCTCTACGACCCACACACTCTCTCTATTAGTGTTTTTATTCTGACAGCTTTTGCTAAGTGGGTAAAAGTAGCATATATTACAATAGAATCAGCCTCGTAAATGCTTTCTAATATTACTACAATCTCAAAATGGCCCTGAAGAGACATATTGCTCCAGAGCTTGTCACAAATCTTGAAGTCTAAAAAGCTTTCTGAATAAAACGGAGGCAGCGTAAGTGGCTGGTAGCTGAGCGGATGATTTTGTGTGTGTGTATCTAATGAGTTTGGCTGACTCCAGTTTCATCTGACAGGCAACAGGGTGTGAATTGTGATGTGGTCTTTGTGGGGTAACTGATGTCGAGTGGTGTGGTGGCTTCCCTGTGCCTGGCTAATTGCTCTTTTTCAACGTACGTTCTGTGACTGCCTGTGCCTGGCTCTCCATGCGCCCTATGGAACCCAATTTAAAAATTGTCATATTTCAATGCGCCGTGTCCCACATGCTTCTGTCCCATAACTCTCTCACTCTCTCACAGTCCAAATCAAGTTAAGGTTGGCAAATGACAATAAATCAGTGCATCCCTGGCCCAAACAGAAAAGCTTTAAGAGCTGCAGTATCTCATCCTAATGACTTGTAAATATCAGCTCAAAACTGAAGTGATCATTAAAGACAGCATGAAATCAAAATGGATTCTATTTACTGTCTTAATGCTTGTTCCTGGTCTTATTGGGAATGATTCATCGATGCACATTATTTAAAAGAAATCCTAATCTGTAATCAAAAGTAATAACTTTCTCTGAAACTACTTTCATTTTTTGTTATTTGTCTATTGGATAATGTTAACCAGTAGCCAAATAGCTATTTAGCTGTTGTTTGAACAAACTCTCATTTAGTCTGGCTCCATTCTAGTATGAAACAGCCACTATTCACAATCAAATTGATTCCTGCTTCTCTTTGAATATATTTTTTCTTCCACTCTGAAATGCATCATATTAAAGAACCAAAATGAGTTGACTATTCCAATGTTTTTGCAGAATTGTGTCTTTTTTTAAGGATTGTTTCAAGAAAATGTAGATGTTCACACATCTTTCATAGCTTGAAAATAGCCTAGTAAAGAAATTAACTGTTGAATTTTTAAATAGAATTTCTTGGAATTGCACATATAACTCAGCACTATTAAAGGAATAGTTCACCCAAAAATGAAAATAAGCTGAAAATGTGCTCAAGTGTGGCAAGTGTCAATAAATGGATCATAGAATCATTCATTTAATGATTCATTCAAACCAGCTGATTCATTCATGAATGAAGCCAGTGACCCCTGTTTTTAAAAAGTGGTCAGTGAATCATTGACTATTCATTCAGAAACACTGAATCAATCAAAAACAAAACACCTTTGAGATGCAGTTGTTCTGCTTTGTTTGGAACTGCTAAATAATTATTGCAAAAACAGTTTAAAATCTTGTGATCTTGCATTAGATCTTAAATGCACTTGCTTAATTGAGAATTGATGCCATGGGCCAAATTTAATTAAAAACTCAAATTGAAAATAATAATAAAAGAAAAGTCTTCAGGCCATCCAAGATGTAAATGAGTTTCTGTTTCTTTGTCAGAACAGATTTGGAGAAATTTAGCATTACGTCACTTGCTCACCAATGGATCCTCTGCAGTGAATGGGTGCCGTCAGAAGGAGAGTCCAAACAGCTGATAAAAACATCACAATTAAAAATAAATTCACTATATCCACACGACTCCAGTCCATCACTTAATGTCTTGTTAAATGAAAAAAAATAAAACAATTAAAAATCCAGTCAGTCAGTTACTAAACAGGCAGTGCTTTATGCATGAAGGTACTTAATAAGGAAAAGGGTATCAGCCACACTTCCAAGACACCATAGCATATATCTAATGAGCTAAAACTAAATCAGCTGAGATTTAGCAATAAAAATCTAACTATTTATGGATCTCATATGTGTGTTTTGTAAGTGTTTTTCATTTGTCAGGCATAGCTGAGTATGGTGACCATCTGAGTGATGGTAATTAGAGTTTTTAATTCATATCCCCCTAATATCCATTCTTGCCTTGTCTGTTAAGTGTATCCATTTTGTAATTGTTGAAGGTGTGTGTCTGTGAGTGTATGTGTCAATTTTACAGCATTATGCACTATTAGCTGCAGCTGTTTGCTCTTCAGAATGTGCAGTTGAGGAATAAATGGGGGTGAAATGGCCTGGTCACAACAGTGGTGAACAGTTGGCCTTAGGGGACAGACAGCTGTGTCAGAGGCCTCTCAGGCCCTCAGGAGTTAATTAGGACCCAAGAGAGAGATAGGGGAAGAGACAACTAGAATAATGATGCCATGCCAGAAATGTCAGACGAATCTCAATGTCATTCCTTGGCTTCTAGTGAAATATCATAATTAATTCTGGAATGTGTTCAGACTCATTTTATGCAGCGTATTGAAGACGAAGCGATCCTTCACATTCTGTGTTGGGAAGGAAGCCATCTTGATTGTGCCAAAGAATGTCACTGGTAATGTGGCCCTGACAGATTAAATGGTCAACTCAAAAATGTCAAAGCATAAAGAAAATTCATTAAATGCCACAGTCAAATAAACGTACTGAGCAGCTACAACTACATTCCTGCTCATTCTTTCTTGCAAAAGTAATACAAACAGCCGAAACTGTGCCGAAGTATTACTTCAGGTCAGATTTAAAACAATTACTGCAAAAGATGATTTGACAGTAAAGTTCATTCCTAGCATCTCTGGTGTTTGCTAGAAATTAGGTTTTCTCCTGTGCTGGAGGCAGTGCAGTGGAGCCCTCAATGTCAAGGATCAAGTCACCAAAACTCTGGCACAGATTTCTGCCTTCTACACTAGAGAATCAATTTAACATCCTGAATATCGGCCTTCTTGATTTTAGTCAGTGTTACTTAACAGTATTTTCGTCTTATGTCCTACTCAAGTAGCCCCTCATCGACTCCAAACCAGAATCATGCTCCTCATATTATACTAGATATCATTTGGCATTACAAGTAATATTATTAAAATGTCATGAATGCAATAATTCACTGTCAATCGATTCTGTGGGTGAAAATCAGACTCGCCATATGAGTAATTTGAGAAATACAGAATTTGGAAATGCATTTAGTTTTATATTAGCTTGATTGACTGAGACATTTTATGGATGAAAATAAGATAAAGTGTTATATTGAGGTATGTGAGTGTGATTAAACAGCAGTGTCATAAAAATCTTTCGCAGTTTTTACACATGCACTTATGTTGCACAGTAAGTGTGATCCACACAAATTGACTAAACATATGCATGTTCTTTCCGTAAAAAGTAGCAGAATGTGTGAAGCTGTTAATTAACTGCTAAACAATGTTTTGACAATCCTAATAATATTATTAAAAGTTGTCATTTTTCTAAGTTTAAAGCAGCCTAATACTCCAAGTGGTTAGGAATCGCTGTTATTGCCTAATCTACCTCACCTCTTCATCTTTACGTTTGAAGGGAAGTTGTGTCAGACAGGCTTGTTTAATGTTTAAAGGGGTCATATGATGCGATTTCAATTTTTCCTTTCTCTTTGGAGTGTTACAAGCTCTTGGTGCATAAAGAAGATCTGTAAAGTTGCAAAGACTAAAGTCTCAAACCCAAAGAGATATTCTTTATAAAAGTTAAGAGCTAACCACGCTTACGTAAAACGGCTCGTTCTAAAACGCCCCCACGTCTACGTCACTATCTGGGAAGATTTGCATAACGCCGCCCAAATGTTCACGCAAAGATAATGTGTTTTTTGAACCTTAAACCGCATAAACACATTTCATTACACCAAATACACAAAATAATGTTCTTTTTAGCAGCATCATATGACCTCTTTAATAGCTTTGAGAAGTCTTTAACTTTAGGTCAAGATTGGCAGATATTTAGTATGTTTTGTAAACCTTCCTCTGAGTCCCAGAATACTTCTCCTCACGCTCAATAAGCTCCCTCTCCTTCAGCTGCTCTTCAGTCAGCTCATGATGCTGAAGATACTCGTGATTGATTTTTACGGTCTCCAGCGGGTTTGGGCAGTGGGGCATGTTGGATCTCTGAGGGGTGCGCAGTAGGACTGTGAGTCTGAGCAGGTTCAGCATGAGTAGCTGGTCCAGATTGTACATCCACGGGGTGTGTAGTGATTTCCTGTAGTAACAGTTGGGTAGCCTGTGCTCCCGCTGTACCATAATGCCTGTGGTGGGTTGTTTTCATTTTTTTAGGAATCATAATGTCGAAGTCATATAGTGGCGGACAAAATGAAGTCAATTTTTACACATTATAATATGCAGAAAAAGCCAGTAGCATTCTGTCTGCTTTTAATAATTTTAAATATGTAATATGACAGTTTACTCAACATTAATGCAATTCTATGACTCATATGTGACCCTGGAGCACAAAACCAGTCTTAAGTCGCTGGGGTATATTTGTAGCAATAAAGAATGAGAATGTGACGTAACGCCGCGTTGAGTTCTGGGAAACTGCTTTGTTTATCCGCCATACTTGCAGGATAGCGCTGCCTTTCCGCTATTGAGTTTAGGGCAGTATTTGATTGTTTGTCTTGATTTGTGAAAAATGTCACCAGTGTATGTCATTCATACTGCATCAAGAATTGCAATAGTAACTCAGATCATCGTTCTGAGAGAAAACTGGACAATGCAATATGTTTTTTTGCCTTTTCTATGTGTAAAAACACCAAGGGAAGGAGGTCGCGGAGAAGACGCCAAATAGTAAATCTGTTAATGTAACTGATTAAACCCACTGACTCTCACTCAATAAAAGAATCACATTGCTGTGTTTTTGAAAGTTTTGATTTTGTTGGTTTAATAGTCAACATTACCTTCTTTGCGAGCATGACTCTCACTAGGCTTGTGAATTAGCAGAACTTGAACAGGGGACTTTCTAAAATGCTTAAAGTGGCTTAATGTACCAAGACAGTGATAAAGACAAAACTGTAAAGCATATACTATGTGCAGATAATATGCATATAAGATCAAGGTGTGAACGCAACGCGTTTATTTACACGTTAAGCATTTTCCTCTCATATAAAGAACGCGTTTAATGCACCGAGACAGTACACACATCTTATTAACAAAGCATAATATGTGCAGAAAAACAGATGAGCCCAAAATTTGAAGTTTAGATATCACTGTCTTAATTCATAAGCGCTTTCTAGCTTACAGTTTTCTAAAGAGAGGAAAACGCTATACGTTTAACGGTTTGACGCGTTAATATTCTGGCTCATCTGCATGTCTTTTAGCATCACTGTCTTAGTACATTAAACCAGATTTGAAAATGCTACAAAACTTTCCCCAAGCTCCTAGGGATTTATGCATATAAGATCAAGGTGTGAACGCAACGCGTTTATTTACACGTTAAGCATTTTCCTCTCATATAAAGAACGCGTTTAATGCACCGAGACAGTACACACATCTTATTAACAAAGCATAATATGTGCAGAAAAACAGATGAGCCCAAAATTTGAAGTTTAGATATCACTGTCTTAATTCATAAGCGCTTTCTAGCTTACAGTTTTCTAAAGAGAGGAAAACGCTATACGTTTAACGGTTTGACGCGTTAATATTCTGGCTCATCTGCATGTCTTTTAGCATCACTGTCTTAGTACATTAAACCAGCATTTGAAAATGCTACAAAACTTTTCACAAGCTCTTAGGGATTTGATTTAGCTTGTCATTTGTTGAAATAAATATAAAAAGTAACTTTATAGTGAGTTCGTGACTGTTCGCTGAATGTGACCCACAATTTCTGGTTCTCCTCCATGGCCATGAAAAATTCATATTTATAATCACAACAATTATACCCTGTCATTTAAAAGTTTCCAACAAAGAAATGGATCGACTTCTGTCAGCTTGTTGAAACACACACTTTTATTTGGATAATCTACCATGTGATGGCTGAAGCAGCAGCGAGCGACACTGTTTTCACGCTAATCAGGTAAACACTGTAACGTTTAACCAAATTCTACAAAACCTAAGAGAGAACAATCGAATTATCATGCAGTACGATAAAATAGCTTCTCTTCCCTGCAAACGATAAAATGAAGAATGAATGGTTGTTTAACTTAAAGGCAAAAACAAAAAAGATAAGCAGTTATCCTTATAGAGAATGAGAAGAATGAGAGTAACCATAGGAACGGATAGCGTATCCTGCTAATATGGCGGCGCCTTCTCGAAATGCAATGCGGAGTGAAAAAATCGTGACGTAACCTGGACGTAACTCCTCATTCTCTATAGCCAACAATACATTGTGTCAAAATTATAGACTTTTCTTTTATGCCAAAAACCATTAGGATATTAAGTAAAGATCATGTTCCATGAAGATATTTTGTAAATTTCCTATTGTAAATATATTAAAACTTATTTTTTGATTAGTAATATGCATTGCTACGAATTTCATTTGGACATTTTTAAAGGCGATTTTCTCAATATTTCGATTTTGTTGCACCCTCAGATTCCAGATTTTCAAATAGTTGCATCTAGGCCAAATATTGTCCTATCCTAACAAACCATACATCAATAGAAAGCTTATTTATTCAGCGTTCAGCTGATGTATACATCTCAATTTCGAAAAATTGACCCTTATGACTGGTTCCGTGGTGCAGGGTCACAAATGATTTCTGAATGATCATGTGACACTGACGACTGGAGTAATGGCTGCTGAAAATTTGGCTTTGTGTCACAGTAATAAATTACATTTTAAAATATATTCAAATAGAAAACAGTTATTTTAAATTGTAATAATCTTTCACAGTATTGCTGCTTTTGACCGTAGATTTTGATCAAATAAATGCAGCCTTACTGAGCATAAGAGACCTCTTTTAAAAGCATTAAAATCTTACTGGCACCCAACATTTTGAACAGTAGTGCATTTCTGTTGTGCATTTAAAGTCTCCCACAAAAATGACTTCTAATCATCTGTATGGCATCATTCATGCAGAGTACATCTCTAGTTATGAGAAATGTCAACTAGAATCAGATAGAAGCTATATTGTGTGACACTTACATATTAATGTCAAGCTTTCAGTTCTTTCCTACAGCACGAACATCTTTATATAAATCTTTAAATCAGCTTTAGATCAAATGAGCCACAAGAACAGACTAAACCGTACTCACGCTGCCCATGTCTTCTGATCTCCTCCTTCTAATGGAGCTCATGTCTGTATTATTAATGTGATAATTAAAAGTGGGAGGTGAGCTGCCATCGAGAGTAATAAGGAGAATAAATAAGTATGGAAATGTAATTTGGCTTAATGAATAAGCACTGCATGTGAAGGCGCAATGAAAGATGATTGGATAGAATTGTTCAGGATTATGTCATTGCTACCAATGGAGCATGAGGTCATATCTTTGGCTCATTCATCTGAAAACTCACAGTACTGCAAAAATCTGTGTTTTTCAAAAAGGTCTATCTAAAAGTCATTGAAACAACATATATAATAACATATGTTGATCTAATAGAAAAACTTTTTGTGATATGGTTTTCAGAAGAGTTATTTAAATTTTATTTAGTTTCAATAATTAGTTTATGGTTTTTTATTTAGTTACACACAAAATGTACAAATATCCCAAATATACACATATATATACATACATAATGTACACATATATTTTATATAAATATATTTAATACTTTTTTACTGAAAAACAAGTCAAAAGTACAAACTAATTAAATGATTTTTTGCTGTGTTTGTTCTTGATGAGCACAGGCTTAACTGAATAATTTGAAGTTGGTGTCGTGACAGTATCGGATCGGTCACTTACCGTCTCTTTGTCGCCTCAGTGCTCGCACCAATGTGCCCGTGTGCATAAACACTAATTAGCTTTTAATAGGGAGTAATTAACTGGAACATGAATCCAAGGGGCCCGGGGGGATTGGGGAGCACTTGGGCGCAGACACACACACACACACACACACACACACACACACACACACACACACACACACACACACACACACACAC
>NW_015551039.1:569366-583124 GCF_001515605.1 Sinocyclocheilus anshuiensis
AAAAAAAAAAAAAAAAAATGCAGATTTAGACTTACTATTAGATACCACTCATTTATGGTTCCTTTTTTTTTTCTTTTTTTTTTAAGCCTTTAATAATTTCGAACAATGGAAAATAAAAGGGATAATTTCTTCATAAAGCCCTTGGTATCTACAAATAATAATACAAATACCAATTTTTAGTCGTAAAGCGCCTTTTGAAATCTTTGAATGTCCTTGTGCAGCATGATTGAATGTGCTGAATGGTAAAACTTAATTTAAAGGTCTAATAATATGTTTCATTTTTGCTCAAATGAAATTTCTATGGTCGCATGTTTGCCTCTAGGTGGCAGTAGAGGCCAATTTTAGTGCTCCTGTATTTGGTGGCCGTTCACTGCAGCTTTGGTCAAATACTTTAAAAAAAAAAAAAACAGGAACTGCTGAATAGTGAACGAAATGCAACGATCTGTTGTTAAGATTAAATCATTCATTTGAATGAAATTTCGTTCCCAGGAGATCGGGGTTAGATGTCACATTGGGAAGGGCTCCATCTCAGTCACTATCGGGTTTTAAGTAAAAAGTCCAGTTACACAGTTGTATGTTTTCTCTAGCAGTGGTTTTGAATGTTGCTTTCTAACACCCGTGTAAGTCAAAACTGTCCTAATTCTGAATATTGTTTATGAATTCCCTCCTCCAAACTAAAATTTCCATTTCAAAATTTAAATGTGTTTGTATTTTTGCTTTAGCTGTTTGGTAAGTGAATGTAATAAAACTATATATATATAATAATACAATATGACACCTTATATAATGTGTGTACTTATATAGAAATTGCCTTTAAAATATAAAACCACCCATGAAATGTTTACTGTAATAAAAGTGTGACAACCAGCCCCAATCTCCATATATCACTTTCAATTCATGGATAGAGTGATGTGCATTAAAACCTGTAATTTTGTTTAAATATGAGTAATGGACATGTGTGTTTTTATTTTGCAGGTTTCCTGGTCCAGGGCTAAAGAAAGTCCATCCACACGGCTCAGAATCCAGACAAAAGCCTCCTGAACCCGTCATCAGCCAGATAATCGACAAACTCAAGCACATCAATCAGGTGAGTTACTGTTTATCAGAAAACATGCACACACTTTTTTACATGTGAAGTTTTTTACAGTGCACATCTGTGAATAATCATACACTGCCATGCTGCCAGTCAGCACACAGACATACAGCCAGCCGTACATAAACTCATCACCTCTGTTTTAACTCCGTCACAACAGTGTGCCTGTCATCACACACACAGATGTACATGTCTGCACTCTGTTTTATTGCAGTGCAGTCTTGTAGATTATCAGGATGTGTGATAGGGGCTGCTGGTATCTGTGCGCTAATGCATACAAAGCAGAGGCTTTCATTCACTTTCTTCCTGCCTGCCTTTAAAAAACAACAGCTGCATGTCGTATCACCTTGTGTGTGTGTGAGTCAGGGTGTGTCTGCTTATATTTCATGTACAGTTCGTTCCCTATTGTGACCGAGATCCCACAGTGATATTTGACCCTTTTAGGGTTTTCTGTGTATATACTCTGGTAATCCTGAGAGAACAGCATCTGGCTCATCCACAGGAAGTTCACTGGGCGATCTAAAGGATGCCTCTTTTTGTGCTTCCTCTGTACCTGGAGGATGTGTGTTTTTGGCTGGGTTTAAATGTATGTTGCAATGCAACATTATTGTGAATATCTATGAAGCTACAGTTAGTAAAGCTCAATCCAAGTGTGTGTGTGTGTGTGTGTGTGTTATTGGCACATTTTGTCTTGGGTTTTCACCCTTACTTTATCCCTTTTTCATTTACATTTTGATACATTTATTCAATTAGCAGATTCATTTAGCAGAAGCAAATTAAAATGAGGAATACAACATACAGCGAGAAGTGCTAACAAAAGTCTAAAGTAGTCAAGGCAAGAACAGAGAGAGATTTAGTGAAAATAGGTGAGTAAAAGAGACGAGTTTAAAAAAAAAAACTCAATTTAAAACCCAACTTAAAGGGATAGTTCACCTTCAGTTGCTGGTCCCCATTGACTTCCATAGTATGGAAAAAATTACTATGCAAGTCAATGGGGACCAGCAACTGAAGGTGAACTATCCCTTTAAGAAAAAATTAATCTCTTTAATAACTTATTTCATGAGACCTTTGTAATTTATTCCTTTTATTCTTTTTACCCTCATTTCTAATTTCTTGATTTCAAATTTACTTTAGACATTTTATTTTATTATTTTTATATTGAATTGTATTGTTTTTTTGTTCTGTTCTGTTTTATTTGATTTTTTTAATTCTACTTTTTTGTTTAAATTTTTTATTGTTATTCTGTTTGTTTTGTTTGCTTTATTTTGTTTTTGTTTATTACTACTTGTTAAAACGATTTTATTTGATTTCTTCTTTGTCCTATTTTATTTTGTGTGCTTCTGTTTGTGTGTTTGCTTTATTTTGTTTTTGTTTATTACTACTTGTTAAAACGATTTTATTTGATTTCTTCTTTGTCCTATTTTATTTTGTGTGCTTCTGTTTGTGTGTTTGCTTTATTTTGTTTTTGTTTATTACTACTTGTTAAAACGATTTTATTTGATTTCTTCTTTGTCCTATTTTATTTTGTGTGCTTCTGTTTGTGTGTTTGCTTTATTTTGTTTTTGTTTATTACTACTTGTTAAAACGATTTTATTTGATTTCTTCTTTGTCCTATTTTATTTTGTGTGCTTCTGTTTGTGTGTTTGCTTTATTTTGTTTTTGTTTATTACTACTTGTTAAAACGATTTTATTTGATTTCTTCTTTGTCCTATTTTATTTTGTGTGCTTCTGTTTGTGTGTTTGCTTTATTTTGTTTTTGTTTATTACTACTTGTTAAAACGATTTTATTTGATTTCTTCTTTGTCCTATTTTATTTTGTGTGCTTCTGTTTGTGTGTTTGCTTTATTTTGTTTTTGTTTATTACTACTTGTTAAAACGATTTTATTTGATTTCTTCTTTGTCCTATTTTATTTTGTGTGCTTCTGTTTGTGTGTTTGCTTTATTTTGTTTTTGTTTATTACTACTTGTTAAAACGATTTTATTTGATTTCTTCTTTGTCCTATTTTATTTTGTGTGCTTCTGTTTGTGTGTTTGCTTTATTTTGTTTTTGTTTATTACTACTTGTTAAAACGATTTTATTTGATTTCTTCTTTGTCCTATTTTGTTTTGTGTGCTTCTGTTTGTGTGTTTGTTTTTACTATAGACTGTTTTTGTTGTTGTTGTTGTTGTTCTGCTTTATTTTGTCTTAATAATGCTTGTTAACTCCATTTGCACTATTGTTATTTAATTATTTTTATTTAATCTTGTTAATTAAATAAACTTAATTTCTTTTAATCTTTAATTTTACTTTAAGTGAGAAATAAGAGAGTGTGTGGGGTCCTGTGCATATCTTGCCTTAAAGCAGAATCTGAGCGGATTAGCGCAGCGCTCTTGTTTAAACAGACCACAGAGACATCAGAGCAGCTCAGATGAGTTGTGGGTCTCGTCTGCCCTCAGGCTGTGGAGAAGAGCTGTGGGGTCACGCCTGCCATGGGACAGGCCCTCATTTTCTCAGTTACTCTACAAACAGACCTTCTCTTCTCTTCTCTTCTCTTCTCTTCTCTTCTCTTCTCTTCTCTTCTCTTCTCTTCTCTTCTCTTCTCTTCTCTTCTCTTCTCTTCTCTTCTCTTCTCTTCTCTTCTCTTCTCTCTCTCTCTTCTGACCTTCTTCCCATCTGTTTCTTCCTCCTGTGCAGCTCCTGTGAAGTGTCCAGCTGTTGTTTTAAGACACACTGTCATGTAATTTATGTACATGACAATAATTTGCACACAATCAAAATGAAGACGTACCCTAGACCTCTATTGTACTCTGTCAAGTGTATTATAAAGTGAAGTGACATGTGGCCAAGTATGGTTACCCATACTAGGAATTAGTGCTCTGCGTTTAACCCATCCAAAGTGCACACACACAGCAGTGAATACACACACACCGTGAACACACACCCGGAGCAGTGGGCAGCCATTTATGCTGCGGCGCCCGGGGAGCAGTTGGGGGTTCAGTGCCTTGCTCAAGGGCACCTCAGTCGTGGTATTGAAGGTGGGAGAGAGTGCTGTACATTCACTCCCCCCACCTACAATCCCTGCCGGTACGAGACTCGAACCTTTGGGTTACGAGTCCGACTCTCTAACCATTAGGCCGCGACTTCCCCAATGTCCTTAATAAAGAGAGGAAGAAACATAATTAAACAATGTCACACTTGCAGGGTTGCGAATTCTGATGTATGTAGTGTTTGTACACACACACACACACACACATACACACACACACACATACACACACACACACACACACACACACACAGATGATATAGATCTAGTGACTCTATGATGTCAGTGCTGCTCATGTCTGGTAAGCAAAAGGCAAGTGCATTTCAAAAGACCTCTATGGCATCTGTGCACCACCACAGATATACACATCCCCTATATACACATAAACAAATGCGTAGACACATGTTTTGTTTCATGTCATATACTTCCATTGTTTTTCTTTAGGTTAGTGCTATATGCATTGACTGATCAGTTTATATGCCTTTTTAGCTAGTGAGGTCCAGCTCATTAGTCTATGTTCAACAGGTTTCACTATATTAGTGAGGCCTTTTTTGAACAGTGAAGACCTCACAAGTACAGTCATGTAGAATAAGATGTTTGTGTGGGTTGCTGATTAAACTGTGCGCACGAATGTGATGTCTTTACTATGGCATTCTCTGACAAACATGAGAATAGTACTGCAGTCAAATCATTTAAAAGTGCACAATGTCCTTAATGAAATAGAACAGGACAAGACATAACAATTTCCAACCGCATAAGCAACTCCAGTAGCGCTAGCCGATTTCACAGAAATCAAAATGTTACCTAATTAAGCCCCTTTCACCATGACAGAGACTGTTTAAATTATTCATAAATGATTCATTATTTATATAATTCATGTTCATTTAGAGTTCTGGCTGATGGAGACGGAGCTCCAGTGAGTCTACAAAGTTGAGAAAAGTTTAACTTTATGCAAAGAAGCAGCTTCTACCAATGTTTTTTGGTTCATGCATTGATAATCCCTCATCGTGTTGATGCTGCTGCTATTTATATTAAAATCTTTCCCCTACAAAACATTAAATTAACATGAAGAAAACGATTCTTTGTCAAAACAGAGTGACATACTATTTACTAACCATCAATGGCACGTATGTCTCTTGACCTCCTTCGATTATGTCAATGTAAACGAGGCTGGTAGTGTTTCCTTTACTTCACCAGCAGAAACTCAAACATGTTTTAATCAAATGTTCAGTTTAACGTAAGCCTGTGATAATAGTTTACATCTGGTGTTATCTGGCACCGTGCTAATGTGTGTTCTCATTTGTTTCCAATAGCCGGGGGTTTGAGTTATTTCCCAGAGCGGACAGACAGAACACTCATATCAGACTTTTCCTAGCATTTCAGAAAGCCAGTATCTCATCTTCTAGCCTGGGAGGCTTGTTACTTTAAGTATGTGCTACACTTTCTAAGTGTTCTCCAGCAGTTGTAGTTCTATAAAACATTTTGGGTGTGGACCCATTTGATTTTATGGAGCAATAAGATTTTTGGAAGCTCTTAACAGTGTTTGAAATATTTCTGTTCCCGGAGCATATAGCGTGACAAGCCTGTGTCCCAAAGAGTGTTAGTGTAGCGGCGCTAGAGATGGCTTGTTGGCTCAGATTTGGGCCTCTTCTGAAAGAGAGACACCGGGGAGCGCACTGAACACCAAAAGACAAAACTTTACCCTCCCTCAGCACTGCAGACCCCATTTCTCACGCCTAATGCGGCTGATGTAATGGCTGCACGGGGCCAAGTTTAGAGTAAGCTCGTCTCTATACATGAAAAAAAATGACTTGGTGCTTAAGCTATTCCAACTGGGCAAGTGCTCAAAGAGTCTGTGTGTTCTTATCTGCATGCCTAAACATGACTCAGTCAGAAACAGATCTCTCAGGCCTAAATCTATGTGAGTTAGTGCATTAGCCAGCGCTGCAGCTTAATATGATGATTTGCAATGAACACCTTTGTTATACCCATTTATACAGACTGAGAAAAAATATTAAATGTGATATAAAAAACATGTTTTCATAGGTATATATGAAATGTATTTAATAGTAAATATTTTCTAACATTAAGTTGACAGTGTATCTTTTTTGTGCTACACCACATACCATTAGAAAGTTTGGAGTTGGGCATTTCATATTTTTATCAGTGTTAAAATCTGTCGTGCTGTTTAATATTTTTGTGGAAACCGTGATACATTCATGATTCTTTGATGAATAGAAAGTTTAAAACAAACACCATTTATTTGAAAAAATATATCAAATAGTACATTTTTAGGCGATTCAGAACTTCTGCTAGCCAAAACAAAAATATCAAGAATAAACTAGATTATCAAAATCACTGCTTATATTTAAATGTATTTATTATTAAAACTGATTCTGAATCATGGAATGGCTTTCAGTTTTATAACAGTCAATCATGCTTTGCGAATACCATAAAACTAGTAATAATAGTAAAAACTAGAAAACTATAAAAACCATAAAACTAGAAAATAGTAATAAAAACTAAATTCTCTGTGGCTTCTTTTATAAACCAGCATTTATTTAGTTAGTTATTTTATTATAATTTCCATATACAGCATACTCCAAATGAATGCCTAATGGTAAACACATTGAAGATTAATGGATAGGCTGTCAATTTTAAATTAAATTTAAAGTTAACAATAAAGTTAATAGCTGTTTCCTCACAGAAGTCAGTGTACTGAACTACATTGACATCCATTAAAAAATATGGTCAGTACATACAAATATTTGTCTCACATCGTTGTTAATGTCATTTAATGAAAACAATGTGAGTGGCACAAAGGTTGGAAGACATCATTTATAAATTATAACCCACCAGACTGGCAAGTAAGTTGATAAGTGCTTCCCGCCACGGATGATTTTCATCCTTATTTTGTGGGTTGGCAAGTGTTAATTTCAAACCCTACATATATAGTGTCAGTGCACACATAATATGCTAGCGTTTATCAAATGTCTATTTCTATCTGGCGGAAATGGCAGAGATGTTCAGAGATAAACCGTCTGTCTTCATGTGTGTTTGTGTTTGTTCCCATGACTGTCAAACATTCACTCATGCTGATCTGTAAAGTCTGTTTATACAAGAATAGTGCGGCATTTGTAGACAGTTTACTTACTCCGTTAAAAAATGAAACTTAATAAATGTGTAAAATCTCCCTGAGTTCAGTCTATTGCTAAAAAATCGCCCTGCATTAAACTTTTTAGGACTAACACAGTGAAACAAAGTTTCCAGAGACAGACATAAGTAATTTGTCTGTCCAGAATGAAAGCGAAAAAGCAGCATAATCAGAATATATTAGAGGTTTAAGGTTTATACAGTTATTGTAAAACAGAATTTTAGACCAGTGAGGCTAGCTAGCATGAAATAGGATCCTGCAGCTGACAAAAAACACATTGCGCCTGGACATGTTGTAAGGCCAACCTTATCGATGTCAAAACTTATATTTCTAAATGCCACTCAAATAATGCGCTTTTTGGTGACATTATGGAGAAAAATACAGAAGTTTTAATGCAGTTTTACTGGTGCGTATAATGTTGGGACAGAGGTCGAGAAAATCGACAAAGTCTTTGTCAACCGCCGCCCTCACATATATAGTTTAATTTACGCATATTGCTAAATTAGATTTTCATATTTAGCAAAATATGTCTTTCCGCTAGTGCCGTCATCAGGACCATCTGGACTTTCCAGGGTATTGAGTTACTGTTCAAAAAAGCCTGTTCCCAGCGGAGCTCAGGGGATAGTGGTGAAACACTGCAATTATCTGACTGGTCTTTGATTATAGAAGTTCCCTCCAGCGTTGAGATGTGTCTACCATGTGTAGGGCAGAGAGGTGAGCATATATTACGTCACTTCTCATGTTGTCCTAGATTTGTGGAATGTTCTGTGAAAAATTAGATGCTCTGTTTTTCTTTTTTCACGTACTTTGGGAAAGAACTCTAGGCTAGATCTTTCACGCACACTCACTTTTTCTCTCATTTCCTGACTGGAACTTTTCTCTGCATTTCTTTTCCCCGGTTTATGCCCTCACTTTCTTCTTCTCTCACTCTCTTTGAACTCCACCCTACATTTCTTATGCTTTTTCTCCCATGTTAATCCCACTTTCTTTCCCGCTCTCCTTCCTGACTGTGTCGAGTTGTATGTGACACACTCCTGTCCCGCAGCCCTCCTTCGCTCTAATTAGATCCAGCGGCAGAGATGGAGAGAGAGGGAGGGCCGCAGGTAAGGCAAGAGAGCAGACAGCAAAACAAACCAGAGCTCCACATTCCAGCATGCAGCCTTACGTCCTGCTGCCGCTGACTCCACCAGGAGCTGTATACTCCACACCTCATCTACTCAAAACGGTACCAAGCTCCAAAGGCCTCTTCACATCAGACACGAATTAGAAAAGGGAACAGTTGCTGATTTTTTAATTTATTTTTAGAAATATAAAAATAATATTCAAAATTTTGGGGGCAAATTTGGGGACTTTTTTTTTTTTTAAGATTTTTTTGATATTTGAAATGCTGATTTTTTTTTTTTTTTTTCGGAAATATACAAATAATATTCAAAATTTTGAATATCTGAAATTATGACTTTTTTTGAAATTGAAATTGGAATTTTTTTTATTCAAAATAAAAAAAAAATTCAAAGATTTTTTTATATTTGAAATGAATACTTTATTTGGCAAGGATGAATTAAGTTAATCAAAAATGACAGTAAAGATATCTATAATATTACAAAAATATGCTTATCACAAATTTTGTTCTTTTGAACTTTCTATTCATCAGAAAAACTTTTGAATGAATTTGATTGATTTCTGAAGGATCATGTGACTGCTGAAAATTCAGATTTGCCATCACAGAAATAAATTACATTTTACAATATATTAAAATAGAAAACAGAAGAATAGAATATTTTTATAATATTTCACAATATTACTGGTTTTACTTTGTTTTTAATCAAATAAATGCAACCTTGGTGGTCAGCATAAGAAAGTTCTTTCAAAAAGATTTTTCAGACACCAAACTGAGCCGACCTCCAACTAATATGAAAATTCATCCAAATTGATCTGTATTGTACTATTTGTATAAAATGACATTTTCTGGTTTAATCTGAATCCTTATACTTCTGTGATGGTATGTGAAGTACATGTGGTTTAACTGTGGGTGGTGGTTTGAAGGTTATTAAACAAACCCTACCATGGTCGCTTGAGTCTAAGTACACACAGACACATATTTAGGCAAATTGTCTACACACACACACACACACACTTCAAATGGCAGCTTAATGTGTGTTTCAGTGGATGCTGGTCCGTTTGATGGTGCGTGACTATGAGGGTTTCTCAAATAAACTCTGACACCTGACATTAAAGCAGTCTAGAAAGACCTCCATAAATCCAGAGTAGAGTGGGGGTTGTGCTTGGCCCCCAATCCCAGGGCGGCTCCTGATGGCCTCTGCATGTCTCTGATCTCAACTGCTTGATTTGCTGTTCCCCTCACACCAAAAACTTCCATATAAATATATTTCCTTTTAGAAAATATGTCCTTCTAATGCAGTCTTCTTGTTCTGACAACCATGTGTCTCATATGGTCTCTTTCCTGCAGCTCTTTTGCTTTTAAACACTTCACCACTTTTCACATTCCCCTCTTTTGCTAATATTTTCATTCCCTTCTTTAGCTTCCTTATTCCCTTTCTGATTTTCATTCATTAGTAAGAAAAGCCATAAATGAGAACTCTTTAATATTTTGATTGTTTCTCTAAACAATGAAAATAGATGGAGAGGAAATGGAGACCCACTTTTAAGGTGTTTCTTTCTAAGAAAAAGACTTTAGTAATCTCACATGTTTCTAGAAGAATTTTTAGAAAAGATCTCAACAATGTCATATACTGTGTTCAGATTTGTCAGTATCTGTAAATCAACAATCAATCTCAATCAGTGTATTTCAGGTTTATGTCATTCATCCCTGCGTGGTTACATCATGTCCATAAACAGAGAAACAAAAGTCTTGTAGCAGATATTCTACTTGGTTTCTTCAATGCCATATATTTATTTTATACCTTCACTCTTAAAAATAAAGGTTCTTTACTGGCATTGATGGCTCCATAAAGAACCTTTAACATCCATGGAAACTTTTCATTCCACAAAAGGTTCTTTATAGTGGAAATAGGTTCTTTAGATTATGTTCTTCACACTAAGAAAAATGGTTCTTTTTAAGAACTGTTGACTATGGCATCTCTGCAAAAACCTCCTTTTTAAGAGTGTTGTAGGACTTTCTTCTTCCTGTTAGTGGGTCTTGTAGTAGAATAATAAATCTGTTGCAATATGTCGATCACAGGGAAACATCAGTATAACTCAAACAATCAGATTCATTCACACAGAAAATCAGTGCATAAACACAAAAACCAAGTATCATGCAACTCCATGTCTTAACCACAGATGGCAATAGAGAGGCCAAAGTTCTGTAGTGCAACTTTAGAGAGTCAAATTTAACTTGACAGTCAAATCAGATTGATTCATTTTAGAGATGTGTTTTAAAAGATTTTGCTGCCCTAAAAGCTTAGTTAACTGTAGTTACCCACTTTTTATTAGTAGCATGTAGTGTAGTTAAACTTAAACTACTTTTTCAAAAGAGTAGCTTGAAAAGCTAGTTTCAGAGTAGTTTCTGATTGTCTCGATGTCTATTTTTATTTCCACTAAGGAATTTTTAAAAGAAAAATCTGAGACAAAATTTATAGTTTTCAGTCTCCTGAGCTATGAAATGGGCAACCTCTGGGCACTTTCTTACATCTCTCTTCTGCCTTTCCCTCTATAGTAGGCTTTCACATTCCCTCCTTCTCCTGCATCCCCCTCTCTTTTTCCTCTATCTGTTCCTCTCTCCCCTGCTGTCTAGGAGGTCAGATGGAGCACATGAGAGGTCTTTTCCTACCAGTTAGCTGCTAATGAGGCTGAAGCCCCCAGACCCTCCTCCCAGCAGTCCTCTCAGCAAAGCCCCCTCGTCCCGCAGGCCAGAGGTTTGGTGCCCCCCTACTGCCACCAATCTACCCCCACCCGCTTCAGCCACCACACTGGCTACAATTACCACACAGCCAGCCAACAACAACCCTATAACCAGAGCTCATCTGTGCTGAAGGAAACGGGGTTACACCTTACATGGTCACCGACAAACCTGTTTACTAACAGGACATATTTGTTATCCTGATCTGCTGGAAAGACTTCCTGTGACATGGAAATGTTACAGAGGGCACTTCCTGAGCCACTGACTGACCAGAAATAAAGGACTTACTATAATAGGGATGCAAAATAAACAAAAGTGCATGTATTGGCTGAAGTGTTCCCAAACACCTGTATCACCTCATCTACAGCTGTGCAGACAGACAGATAGTCTCATGCCATTGGTTGAGCTAGAATTTGTCATGTTGGACTGCTCAAACAAACTCTTCAGGAAATTGAACCAATGGTAACATATTTATTATCATTCTCAGTGTTTCCCCCAAGATTATTATAGTTTTGGATTTTCAAATTTCTTAATAATGTTTTAAAATTTGTTTTAAATTTCAGTTTAATTTTAGATTCATTAATGGTTTTGTTTATATATTTTAATTTCAGTTTTAGCCGTTTTAGTTGAGGAATTACCAGAACACTTCCAGAGTAATTTACATATAAAATAAGCAAAACTGTTTAATATAAGATGGGCAAACTTGTCAGTGCATTTAAATTAAGAGGAAAAAGTTTAATAGTTATTAGATACTCTTCCATATAAGGAAATTAATATCTTTATTCAGAAAAGATGCAAAATATTTCAAAATAACTTAAAATAAGAGCTGTTCTTTTGAACTTTCTATTTAAAAAATCCTGAAAAAATTGTTTTTTGAGCATCAAATCAGCATATTAGAACGATTTCTGAAGGATCATGTGACACTGAAGACTGGAGTATTGATGCTGAAAATTCAGCTTTGCATCACAGGAATAAATTACATTTTATAAAATATATTGAAATAGAAAACAGTTATTTTAAATTGTAATAATTTTTCACAATATTACCGTTTTACTGTATTTTTTTATCAAACAAATGAAGCTTTGGTGAGCATAAGAGATTTCTTTCAAAAACATAAAAATAAAACTATTACAGACCCCAAACATTTAAATGGTTGTGTATACTGAATGTTTTGAGTAAGCAGTTGAAATTAAGCAAAACATGCTTAATTTGGTTAGACAGTAACCCTGGTCTATGCTCTGTCGCCCCACCATGCCTCGCATCTGGGGGTTAGTGTTCCTGACAAACATGATTATGGTTGCCTTATGAGCACTGTAGACTGAATACATTGAGATGTGACTGTGTGCGAGGGAGAGAGGCTTACAGGTGGAAGGGTTACGGTCGTGTTGTTTCTCAGGCTGTAGTGAAACTCAAGCCTCCCCTGGGCTCTCTGTGAGATTTGACTCTATGTGCCGTTTCTCATGACTCGTCCGTATCTCCCAGTGTGCGCCGAGAGAGGAACCTCGCTCCATCAGCGGCCTCGCTGGAAAACACAACAGGAGCCTCTCGGTGGGTCAGAGGTCTCACTTCCTGTTTCCTCTCCGTGCAGTGTCATCAAAGGGTCTCCTCTGTCTCTCTTTCCTTTTGTTACGGGGCCTCACTGCTCAAATCAATGTCTCTACAATGTAGCAGTTAGATTATGCGAGAAAGACAGAAGAGGAAGGAGGCAGCACTCACACATGTGGTGTACTGCTTAGTGTCAGTGCTTAAGATAAGCCTTCGGTGAGACCTGGGAAGTTACTGTAAAAACACTCACACATTTCTAGACTGTATGTATGGATCTTTTCAAGCTGCTTGTATAGATCATATTATACTCTTACATCTGTCTGCATAAATGTGAAAAATGGGTGAGGTTATAGATCAGGCTTGTCAGACTCATTTTAAAACAAAAGGGCGCTTGTGGAATTACGCGATACACAAGAGGATTTTAGATAACATGGGACCTATACTGTACATATACATTTTTTTGGCAGTATGGAGGTGTTATACTAATTGACATTTAATGAGAAATTATTGTCTATTATATTATTAACATTAATCAAACAACATTAAAAAATTGACATAAAAAAGAGAAAATCACATACTTCTTTTGGCTAGATAACTGAAGCAGTGTAAAATTATACATGGACAGATAGTTTGGTCTAAAGAGTCAGTGTTAAGCATTATGTATAATCAGTCAGTAATTAAAATTATGAAACTGCCTTTTTTTTTACGTAGAATTAATTATTCAGCTCACTTACAGGAAAGATTATGGCAGAATGGAGACTTAAATGTCAGTTTAATTATCACACAAACCTATAATGCAAATATGTGTAGCACATAAATCATGTTGACTTTTTTTTGCATTTTTGTGCATTGTATTGGAAAAGAGCAGCCAGCACATTCTTCAGAATATCTTCTTTTGTGTTCCACAGAATAAAGAAAGTCATACAGATTTGGAGCGACATGAGGATGACAGAAGTTTTATTTGAGGGTAAACTATACCTTTAAAATTGTGGTTTCTTAAACTTATGGACTGTAGGGCCCCCCATTATCAACAATATTTGAAGGCCCCATGGTTTTTCCAGTTGTTTCTGATTTACTGGAT
>NW_015551039.1:583168-622908 GCF_001515605.1 Sinocyclocheilus anshuiensis
ATATATATATATATACACACACACAAAATTTCTACATGCATTAAATATTGCAGAGCTTGTCTAGATTTTTTTCATATAAAAATGACCATGGAATATTTTATTATATTTTTCTATAGGCATTTAAATCACACTTTTAAAATTAGGCTACCTCATATATCAAGGCTTTTCAAGGCCATGGGAGCCCTAGTTCTTTAAACGAAAAAAAAAAAAGTTGTGAGGGGATGAATTAAAGTTATTTAAGATTGTTTTAATGCTTGGTTTGTTTTGTTTTAAATCATTTTAATTCATCTTGGAAGTTTGCTGAGGCCCCCTAGTGGGCCCCGGCTTCCTAGTTGAGAACCACTGCTTAAAGCACACAATGGGCCATATTTTAACGATCTAAGTGCATGGTATAAAGCGCACGGCGCAAGTGCACTTAGTGCGTGTCTGAATCCACTTTTGCTAGTTTAACAACGGGAAAAATAATCATGGTCCAAAAAGGGTTGTACATATTCTCTTAATGAGTTATGGGTGTGTTTTGGGCGTTACATGCAATAAACCAATCAGAGTCTCATCTCCCATTCCCTTTAAAGGCCATATTGCGCTATTGACTTTAGACCAGGTTTCAGTTGGTCAAAGGCGCAATGTATTTCAGTTGCTTCAAAATAGCAACGTGCCAACAATGTGCCTGAACACACCTCGTTTTCAGACCAGCACGCCCATGGGCACACAAATGGGTGCAAATGCATTGCGCCGGGTGTATGATATGGGCCCAATGTGTTCATGAGAGAATGCTGAGCTGGGAATCAGATGCACTGCTTTCAGACCACATGACTTTGGGAATGATGGCGATAACATGTCAAGCCCTGGAGCAGAAGACAAGCAAAGCCTGTCCTCAGACACTAATTAGATTTAGCGAGCAGCCCTCGTATCAGAAACTCTTTTAGCTCTCACTGCTCTGTCAAACAATCACCTGCATTTACTGCACACATGCCAACATTAACACTGCTAGATAAAAGGCCTGTGAATTATTTTCTCTTTTCTTAACTTCAGTTTTTTTTTTTATTGGGAAAAGTGCAGTTCTGTAAAGGATAAATCATATGTATATTTCATCACAGCTTTTCCAGACATATTTTTATACAAACATAAACAACAAAAACAACAATGAAGCCCACCTTTCTGAATCGGTGTAGTTTTGCCTCTTTTTTTCTTCTAATGGAACAGATATCTTTGTTCAGAGGCACACAAATCTTCAATTTGTTTAGCTTTCTTTGAAAAGTGGATTTGTTACAGCACTGGGGAAGCTACTACAGAGACTTGTTTAGATTGCAAAGGAACTGATTCAGACGAATGTGGTAAAACACTCATAAATCATCTTTGGAGAAGCCCACACCCAGGCCGCTAGAGGAGGCCTGCTCTTTGTGCTCCTGTCCCAACAGGTATTAGTTCTAGGGAATGAATCTGTCTCTTTCATCTGTCTCAGACGTACTGTGTCTTGTGTGACTGCCTCTTCTTCAGACAGGTGAGAGGGGATGCTGGGAGAGAGAAAGGGAATAAAGGTCCACAAACCCCCCTCTTTATCACCTCAAATTCAATAAATGTTAAGTAATGCATGAAATGTGTGCACATGCAGGTTTGTATTGAAGTTTCCATGACTCACACAGTGAAAATGTACTATTTTTATCCCTTCTTTCCTCAAGTATGAACCACAACAACTAAAGTGGTTGTAAGGTCCTCACCGATCCACAAAAAAACACTCATTGTGGCTGTTTATGTGTGTGTGACCTTCAGTTGGTTTCATATAAATGAGGAAATTCAAAAGCGCTGTATGTGGGGCAGAGGTCATAATGTAATCAATTTAAGAATGCAGGAAATTACAATTCAAACGAAATTACACTGAGGTTATGCACCAGGCTTATTCGATTATTCAGATTCTTTTCTAAAGAACGATGTGCGCTGCGAGTATTTGAGAGCGTTCATAGTGCTCCATATTAAAGCGCAGCAGTGCTGTACATTAAGTTTGGGATCAGTAAGATTTTTTAATGATTTTGAAAGGAGTCATTTGTGCTTACCAAGGCTGCAGGTATTTGAGCAAAAAATACAATAAAACCGTAATATTGTTTTCCATTTGAATATATTTTAAAATATTATTTATTCTTGTGATGCAAAGCTGAATTTTCAGCATCATTAGTCTTCAGTGTCATATAATCCTTCAGAAATTATTCTAATATGTTGATCAAGAAATATTTCTTATGGTCAATGTTAAAAACAGCTGTGCTGTTTAATATTTTTTGTGGAAACCGTGATACATTTTCTTCCAAGATGCTTTGATGAATAGAAAATTCAAAAGACCAGCACTCTTTAGTAATATACATTTTTTTGTAACATTATAATTGTCTTTACTGTCACTTTTGATCAGTTTAATGCATACTTGCTGAATAAAAGTAATTTCTCTCTCACTCAAAAAAATAAAAAATCTTACCGCAAACTTCTGAACTGTAGTGTATGCGAGTGTAGCTGTTTCATATATAGTACAGCAGCATGCAGAACACCACATGAACAGACCACAAGCTACGGCACAAGTCCAGACATGCTTGTTTTTTTCGTCTTGAACAGGCACAATACATGGTATGATGCTAATCAGAGGTAGGATGGAAAAAAAGTTGTCGCTACATTTCATCCGGTTTCCTCGATTTCTCTTTCTCTTGCAAACACATAAACATGTAGGCTGCTGTAAAGGGAAGCCGTGTCCCTGTACTGACCCTGTTTGGGTTACACTTCAAAGCGGTGACACGCTGGATATGGTGCTGCAGCGTGAGGGCCAAACCACAGGCTTTATCTCCGTCCCCTCTGGAGTCTTTATACCCCAGCCATACACAACCCTCAGCTGCTCACTGCCGCCCCACAGCGTGTGTTGTGGTTACCAGAAAGAGAGACGGAGAAAAAAAGTCTTGTCCTCTCATGTTTTCTCCACAGTAGGTGGATTTGTTTTTTGTATGTATTGTAAGACTGACTAAGGGAAGAGATCAAAAGAGAAATTTTGCTGCAAAACATGTTTTAGAGAGGAAATGGGAAGGGATGGCATGGAAGCAAAACAGAAGTAATAATAATAACAAAAATAATTGCAAATTTTTATCTCACAATTCAGACTGTTTTCATGAAATTCTCAGGAAAAAAAAGAGTCAGAATTGTGAATTTGTATAAATTTGCAGTTCTGAGAAAAAAAGACTTTTCATATACAGTATAAACTCAGAATTCTAACTTTTTTCTTGCGATTCCGAGCTTATATCGCACAATTCTGTTTTTTTTTTTTGTTTCTGCCACAAAATCAAAAACGTAATTGCTACCTTTTATCTTACAATTCCGACATTTTTGTCTCGCGATTGTGAGTTTGTATCTCACAATTTTAAGTTGATATCTTGCAGTTTTGAGTTTTTTGCTATTCTGAGTTTATATCGCGCAATTCTAAAAAAAAAGTCAGAATTGTAAGATATAAACTCAGAATTGAAACCTTTATTGTGAATTTTTTTTATTTTGCTTTCATAAAATGGAGGTAATATAGGAATATTTGTGCTTTTTATTACAATAATAACTATTACAATCGTTCAAACTTTAGTTTAAAGATTTAAATAAACCCTTAACTTTCAGTTTAAACTTCATTGTATAACACACCCTTCATGTTTATGCTACAAATATATATACGAATATCTCAAATCAGGGGTTTTCAAGGGGTTGCATGGGAATGAAGAAAAACAGTGTAAAAAAATTCTATACATTAACCTCAAAGCAACACTCACCCACAAGACCATATCATCGCAGCAGCAGGTTTACTGGATGAGATCTGCACTGGGCTAATCATTGTTTAGTCATGGTCTTATAATTTCCAGACCCGCCTGTGAGTTTTCTCCTCTTATACACTCCATTGCTTGTCTGCTTGATTAAACAGTAAACTGCCATGTGGAATTATTATATTGCTCTGAGCACTGACCCTGAGCAGAGTTCAGGCCTGGCCTGGGGCTCAGCGACAGGTCTGTGGTCACTGCGTCTCTCTCATGACTGCTCTGCCCTAAGCACGTTGCCATATGTTGACCTTTTGTGAATTTGTGAGCTGAGTTTTCCTTTGCGTTCTGTGCAATAAGGGAAAGAAGGGATCGCATGGCTGAACAGACACTAATTGCATTTTTTTGCATTGTGCTCCGCTGCATTCCATGAGCTCTGTGTTCCCAAAGCCTTTGGAGAGAAAGAGGAGGAGGGGAGTCCTCAAGTATGAGGCTTGTTCTTGATTTATCAAGCATATTTTGTTTTATTTGTGTCCTCTGTGCTTCCTTGAGGCTCTCCAGTATGCGCCAGGCTTGTTTCACAGCAGCAGCACTCCAACTGACACATTGCATTGTGTCCTCACACTGACAGTATTGATCTAAGAAAATAAAAGTGATATCTGGGTTAATATATTCATTTTTTATTAATACATTACACATGGGATGGGTGAAAACTGCTTTTCCCCTTCACTTTTTTAACCATGTTGGTTTAACTGAAAGACACTGTACGTTATGCAAATTTCTATATATTCTACATTTGATGAGCAAAAACATACTTTTAATTATTTGATTATAGATCAGATATATAGAAAGAAAGAAAGAAAATAATACTTTAATAAGGATGAACTGATATTCAAATAATCAAATAAATGCTTTTTTTTTTTTTAGTTTTAATTCATAAAAAATCCTGACAAAAATGTATCACAGTTTCACAAAAATATTAAGTAATATTAACTGTTTTCAACATTGATAATAATAAGGAATGTTTCTTGAGCTGCAAATCAGCATATTAGAATGATTTCTGAAGGATCATGTGACACTGAAGACTGGAGTAATGATGCTGAATATTTTTTACATCACAGGAATAAATTACATTTGAAAATATATTCAGATAGAAAGCAGTTTTTTAAAGCTGTAATAATATTTCACAATATTACTGTATTTTTGATCAAATAAATCCAGTTTTGGTGAGCATCAGAGACTTCTTTCAAAAATCTTATGAACCCAAACCTTTGAAAACTATTTTTTAACCGACCACCGCCCAGCGTTCAGTATTGATCCCCCCCATCTTTCAGACCACAGCTCCACCTGTGATTATTACAAATTTGCTCTTAATAAAATCTAATTTACATAAGAAGGGGGAGCGAACCCAATGTTAAGAGCATACTGCTTAAGTTGTCTAACTTGCTGAATAGACAGTGTTTATGCGCCTGTCAATGTACAACAGATGTCTTTTTTCAAACAATGGGTGAGTAATTCACTCTGTTATTTTACAGTGGGTACGGAAAGTATTCAGACCCCCTTAAATTTTTCACTCTTTGTTATATTGCAGCCATTTGCTAAAATCATTTAAGTTAATTTTTTTTCCTCATTAATGTACACACAGCACCCCATATTGACAGAAAAACACAGAATCGTTGACATTTTTGCAGATTTATTGAGTTGTTAAAAAGGTTTATAGTGCATTTTCATAGTGTTTCTGCTGAATTCAGCACACAACGTGAGCTAAAAATAGACTCCAAAGTACTAGTGGCACATGCTCTTCTGTTACACAGCATTGTGTACAGTATGAAAGCTGTAACCTGTTAACATGGTAAACAAAATAAACGTCAGCTTTACAGCATGAACAAGTTTCCCCTTTCCTTCACTCTGACGCAGTGACACCAGCTAGAAATGTACTTATAATCAGCCAAACCAAAGCATCCTATGCTACCTCAGCTGGCCTGTGCATGTGTGTGTGTTGTGTGTGTGGGGGGGGCGGCAAGTGGCTGTGCTCCATCCATTCGGCCTACTCTCCATATACCCAGCCAAACAGTTGTCTTTAAGCTTTTTTCTATTCTTTTCTCCCTCTACCTTTTTTAGAGTTTGTTTTAAAATACCCTCGACCACATTTCTCTCTCTCTCTTTCTCTCTCTTTCTCTTTACGACTGTTTGCTTTAAGAGTTTAAATGGATTGTGGGGACGGCCCGTCTCACATCGTTACTGGGCAACGGTCTTCAGGAAGGAATTCAGAGCCCTCAGTAAATGTGCTTAGGGCTTAGACTCATGCAGCTCTCCAAAAACATGCTGTTGAAACAAGAGAGCCGAGTGCATTAAAGGCCCATTCCTCGCACAGGGGAAACAGGCGCGTTTGTTGTTATTTCAGTTTCATGAACTGCAGAAGTCATTGAGGGAGTGCGGTTTCACTAGGTGGCGCTATCCCAAGCTCATTTTCACACCGTTATCAGGCATCTTTTGTCCGCTGTATGCTTTTTGGTGTCATTGCTGGTGGGCAAGCTGCATAAATGAATCCGTTTCTCTATTATCCATTACTGCTATAACCGGCCCTGCGGACTTGTTCAAACAGAAGCGGTCTGGGCCTCCCATGTTTCAGGCCTGAATGGAGGCCTGTGTGGAGATCTGGTGGAACATGTTGCATGACTTTCCCTACTGACCCCCTGAGAAGGCACTGACATTAAATCACAGATGGAGGGGTTTGTATGTTTAGTAAGGCCTGTTTATCATCTGAGGGGTAAAATATAATAATTATCCTTTTTTTGAGAGAGAGAGAGAGAGCTGTGTGCTGGTCAGAAGCTGTTGCCCTATGATTTGTTTCAGAGCGAAGCCATCCATAGCCAGACCCATCTGATCTCAATTTTCTCCTGTAGACAAAAACAACAACAGCGACGAAAAAGCCAACAACAACTAGCACATGCTTGTGTCCGCACATCGGAAGGAAATCAATAAAAGAGGGAGACAGAGTAGAAAGATTAAAGGAAAAGCAGAAGACGGAGGGGGACGATGGAATTTTCAGCAATTATAGTTTGGCAAAACACAACAGCGGTCGATGTAAGAATCAACTCATTTAACGTTTATCCTTTTATGCCTGACTCTATTTCAGTGCAGTACTGTTTAAAAAGAGAGACATGAAAAAGTCTTTTGGAAATTAATGGCTTGATGAGATCATTTAACTTTATATATTTAACCTTGTCATGCTCAAAATCAATCCTCAATGTGAAGTTTTATACATACCACACATACTGCATATGAAGCAATTTATGAAATTTCATTTTTGTCAGGAAGGAGCTGATCTGTTTAACCCAAAATGAAATCAAAATAATTGGTGGATGCATACTTATCAACATCAAGATTTTAGGTTAAAAATAATACTGAAAGTATAGGTTCTTTATCTGGTCTGAATTTGTTTTTTCTTTTTCTATTTTTTTTCTTCACTTTTTTAAATGGTCTTGCAGAGTGACGAATACATTTTTAAAAGTATACATTTAACTTAGCTTTTTTTAAATTAATATGCAATCATATCAGTTCACATGTTATGCATAATAATTCTAAAATAATTCACAAAATGCTATTTAAAATAGTTTGGAGTTACACCACAGGACATGCTGTACTGTAATAGAATAGAATGTCAACTACCAATAAAATTTGAAACCAAATTCTGTTGTTATTTGTTCTGCTATTAAGATATTATGTTTTTTATCTTCTACAATCATCTCTCAAAAACTACTCTCAGAGTCTATCCAGTAAATCTAACTAGTTTCCACCCACCGTGTTGGCCATTTTTCTCTGTATGCTGAAATCACTGTGAAAAAAATATTTGACTTTTAGCACTAACAAATTAATTTCACAATGACTTTGTTCGACAGTTTTCGTCTACAGTTTGATTGTTATCTGAAAACAAATCCATAAGCCTAATCTCATACTGATATATGATACATGTTCTTGAGCAGGGATTCCAAAACTTTTTTTTCAATGGAACCTCTTTGACCAGAAATATTTACTTGAAGTGTCCCTTGAGATTTTAAGTTAATATTTCAATAATTTAACATATTTACACACCCAGTTTGGGAAACCCTGTCCTAGAGTAGTAGCAGCCAATAGCAATTATGGCATATCTGTTCAGCATAAGTATAATGTTTTATTCTATTTATCCACCACACTCAATGCTAATGGTCTTTTCTCTGTAGCTTTTGCGGATGGTGACGTTGCCTGAAAAGCGATGGAGAGCTCGACCAGGAGGGGGCGCTGCGAGGAGAGACCCAGCCGGACAGGGTCAGGCAGACGAGGATGAGGAGGGTCTAGAAAGCGGGGACTGTGATGATGAAGATGAGTGTACTGGTGTTTCTGGACTCGGGCCGCCCCCGAGACGCAAACGCCTGCGCATCTTTGCAGGTCAGTGATAGCACCCACTCGAACTCATTCTTAGTGTCAGTGAGTTTTTAATTGGTCCTACTGTAAATTATATTGCCCAATCTATGTTAAAGTTGCCCTAACTTCACAGGTTACAGGTAGCTGTGTATTATTAGTGACCTCGCGACCCTATCATTGTCCGAGGAAACAAATAGGGTACATGGGAGATGTTTCCTTTGATGCAAAACAAAGCACAAAAGAACCAACAAACCATGTTAGTGCAAAGAAACTAAACAGAGGCAAAGAATAAGAGTAGAAGGGCAGGAACAAGGAGTTTGATGCTGACTGACAAAGCCGGACCAGCTGAGCAAACACAACAGAGGGAGTTGTCGTCCTGGTCGTGTTTTTGTGGCAGAGATTTGGGCTCTCAGGGTAGCACCGCAAGGGGCCCAGGGTTACACTGAGAATCCCACTTATAAAGCACATGTGGAAGGACAGGATAACGCACATATCAGCACTCAAATTCACACCGAGGAAGTGAAGCGGTGATAAAACGCCCAGCATCGAGCGCTGAGGTCTGAATGCTCTCTGAACTGTGAGCTGGCAGTGTTTGTGTGCATGTCCTCCCTCCCTCTCGCAGAAGATTTACTGCTTTAATTATTAAGAATGAAGAGAATGCATTTTGGGCACGGGATGAACACTTGGCGATATATCTTTCCTGTCTTGGAATTTTATATCCCGCTCCTCTCTCCAGTCCTCGCTCATTCTGTTTGTTTGTGTGTGTGTGTGTGTGTGTGTGTGTGTTAGGTCGGTGGGTCACGACCCAAGAATGAATCACAGGATTGTTCTGATAGTGTTGTGGACAGCAGAGCAAAACAATGCTAAATGCTGATAATAAAAAGCAACCATATAATCAATCATTCAAGTTAGGACACTTAGAAGGGATGAGAAATCACTTCTGATATTTTTATTGTTTATGTCAAAGGCTGTGCAAACTTTATGGGGGTTTTGGCACAAGTTAATATGCCACTTGGTAATATGGCTAATGCTAATACAGGCACTTTTCACAGGCAAAGAGGTCAGTTGTCAATTGTCAGTAGTTTAGCAATGTAATGAAGCACAGCTGACACAAAAGTCACTTTCAGTCAAAGCAGCTTTCTGTTGGTCATCTTGGCAATACTGCGTGACCAACTTGAACCTGTCACGAAATCTTCATGGGGAAATCTTTCATCCTCATGCAAAAGGTGTTGTATGTGTTTTCCAAATGACTGGATTGAGCTCACAAAAAATTGACATACAATGGTAAATTGATTACACATTTAGGGTCGGTTCACCCAGAACATGTTTTTGCGTTAAACTGCTCTGCTTTCCACTGTAAACATAGAAAAAAAAAAAAAAAAGGCCTGAGCACGGCATTTTTAAAGACACTTCAAGTTAAATTAATTAAGTTTAAAAACATTTTGTGCATAATTTTAAATATCAGAGAAGGCAGTTAGCTATAACAAAGGCGATTAACTTTCAAAAACAGTGTTCAATTCTGCTGTTCTGCTGTTGTTTATGCATTTACAAAATTATCAGTTTTCCTGTTTGGCTAATATTATGTTCATAATTTTACAGGTAACAATTTACAATAAGGTTCTATTTGTTAACTATATTTAATGCATTAACTAGTATTAACTAACAGTAAGAAATGCATTTGTTCCAGTATTTATTCATCTTTGTTAATGTCAGGCTGATGATACACGGGGCAACTTTTTTTGAGCAATGTTGCTTGGGCACTTTCCCATTTAGAATGGGTAACAAATTTCTATCTGGATACTTTAGATCAGTCGTGGGCCCTGTCTCACCTGGTTGCCCGTTGATGGCAACACTGCTCAAAAAGTTGCCCCGTGTATCATCAGCCTTAATTAATAGGTCTATTAACTAACATTTATAGATACAACTTTTCGTTTTAATAATCTATTAGTAAATGTTGGAATCAACATTAACTAAGATTAATAAATGCTTTAGAAGTATTTTTCGTTGTTAGTTTGTTAATGAATGTAGTTAACTAATGTTAACAAATGGAACATTATTGTAAAGTGTTACCATTTTACATTTTGTCATACAGTTTCATGTTTGATTCTTGTTCAGTATTTGACCAATATTCTTGCTCAAGTTTTGTTTTAGTGTAGACCTTTAGGCCTCTGATGAAACAGGTACACAGATAACAGCAGATAGGCAGAAAGCTGCTGATGACCCAGTAAAACACGCTTCGGCCCTGCTGTCTTTTCATCCCATTTTGGTCGTTCGGGGAGGGGTCAGGAAGTCAGAATGCCGAAGGTCATCCATAGGCAGGTTTCCTAATGGAAGTCCTGTCTGTGCCCGGTGTGCTGAGATGGACGACGTAGATCTGGTTTCTCAAAGCTCTGCGAAAGAGACAAAGCTCTGGCACTGCGCAGGGGCCTGGGGAGCGTGACGGACAGAACAACAACTAGGTGCAGACAGGCCGCACCTTGGGCCCAGACCCCTCCGTGAATCAAAGCTGTCAGCTGGACAGTAATTTCGTGGATGTTCTGAATGATCTGGAATGATTGATAAATCATCATTTACTCTGGGCACAGATTCCAGGCCTCCTTACCCCCCAGGACTGTCCCCAACCCCCATACCGACCCACGCATTCCAGGCCAGCAGAGCTATTCCAGGACACGGGCTGTGTGTGTGTCCTGTGCACACACCCCAAGATACACACAGCCGGCGCTGAGGTCGTGTCATCTGCCTCACCACACTCATTTTAATGTCAGCCGCCCGCTTTGGACAAGATTATGTGAGCAGCAGTGCAGTCCAGCGCTAATCAAGCCTGCTGTTATTACATATTTAATGCTGCTTCATGAGAAAGGGTTTGTATGGGATACTCTAATTGTTTAAACTGAAATAGTGATGTCAGTATTAAACCGTATGTAAAATAAGTGTATGCATCACAATAAGTGTATAACAATAAGTGTCCTCTGTGGTCACGTAGTCATGTGATCTCAATGTGGTTTCATGGTAGTGTACATGATTTTAAACATATGTTTTTAAGAAGTTCTGTTTATTTCTTTGTGTGCAATAGACTGATTTTCACCAGTTCCAACTAAGTGTGATATATATTTTATACAGCAGTTCTATAAACAAGACATTAATAATGAATAACTGGCCAGTTATTAAGTTTATTTTTTCACTGCCAACAACATAAATACAGTGGGTACGGAAAGTATTCAGACCCCCTTCAATTTTTCACTCTTTGTTATATTGCAGCCATTTGCTAAAATCATTTGTTCATTTTTTTTCCTCATTAATGTACACACAGCACCCCATATTGACAGAAAAACACAGAATCGTTGACATTTTTGCAGATTTATTAAAAAAGAAAAACTGAAATATCACATGGTCCTGAGTATAAAATTGAAGGGGGTCTGAATACTTTCCGTACCCACTGTACTTGCAAAAAAGCAAAAGCGGGATCAAGTGTTTTCAGAGATCAACGCAGAGACTGAAACGCCACGAACACAAACAATTAGAGTGATACAAAGTGAAGCAGCTCAGTACTTCACAATATGGCTCGGTTTGTTAACATTAGTTCATGCAGCTGGTATTATAAACCTACAATTTTATAGCATTTTATTAATCCTGGTTGATGTTCATTTCTACATACATGCTAGAACATTTTAACCCTTTAAAGTTGTATATAATTACATTAATGTATTATATTTTTACATGAATGTTTTATAAACAAATATGAAATAACAATAAACAACATATCAATAGTATATTTATAAATTAGCATTAAACTAAATTATTAAAATAAAACATTCTAATAAATGATAAAGTCATTCTTTAAAATTGATGTATTAAAAACAATAAGATTCGAATTATATTATATATAATTATTGTATGATAGTACTGTTTTATAGAATTATTAATATATTATCATTTTAAAAATATATATTATAAAAATGTTGATCATAATTCATTCATGATAAAAAAGAAAGAAAAGAAAAGTAATATCACCACTCTCGAAATGGTGCTTGGCCAATCAAACAAGAGGAATGGATTTCATATTTTATTTATAAAATTTTATTAAATGAGTGGAATTAAAAAAAATATATTATAAAATAATTATCATTAAAATTAAAGTAATACTTAAATATTATACCATTTTAATCATATTGTATAACATTATACTAAATATTATATAGAATTAATAATGTATTATTATAATTTTAAAAAATATTATGCAAATTGTTCATAATTAGTTCATAAGAACATATACTTTAATAAAATGTATTGTAAAGTGTTAAAAAAAACATGAAAAGTAATATCAGCACTCTTGAAACGGTGCTTGGCCAATCAAATAAGAGAAATTGATTTCATATTTGATGTATAAAATTGTATTCGTAATGGTGAGTGTTTTAGAGAGATACCAGACATAGACATGCTCTCCCAGTCTCCTCACTTTAGTTAGGACAGCACGCCTGCACTAAGCCAAACCATAAACCTCGTGCCCAGCTGTCTTCACTGCCTTTCATTCTTTATGAGCTTCCACCCCTTTCTATCACACTTTCTCATCTTTTTCTGCATCGAGACCCTGAACGATCACCCCATTTCGTGTCTCCAAACAAAGTATCTCATTCAGCCTATCTGTTACAAGGGCTTGGCTGCTTTTCTGACATTTCCCACCCTCTCTGCGCTCCTTGGTTCCCTTCTCATTTTATCAAGGAGGAGCCCAGGAGGAGTTGATGAATGTAGCTATCACCGAAAGGCCAAACCCCTGGAGTCTGGGATTTTTGAGAGGGCCGGTCGAAGTGTGCTGGGCTCTGCAGCCTTGACCACTCTGCCGCACAGCATGGGCCCTGTCAAAAGAGCTCTTGTTATTTTCCAGTGCTCAGCAGACGTTTGGTCACTGTAAGTGCTGAGGAGCATTTTTTCTTTGAAGCTCTTTGGCCCTTTATCAGCAGGCGAGGGTTAGCAAAATACAATGTGGAAATATGCCTGTAATGTGAAACACGCAGCTCGCTGTGAGAGCCTGGGCAGGGCTCGAGTCTCAGGTCTGCTACAGATATGGAGGGAGTAAGAGAGATGGAGCGGAGAGGAAATTTTGTGATGGATGGTGTGATTTTGTGAGACGAAAACACAGACGCATTCGAACGCAAGCACACTTTTCTTGCAGCATAAATAGTTTCATCCTTCCTCTGATGTTGAGGCTGGAATGCTAACAGGCTCCATGTGTCACCTCTGACCTCTAACACCTGATAGGTGAGGAGCAAAGCAGACGTTTTCCATTACGGCACATTACAGCACAGGCATTCTGCAGCCGCTCTGTGCCGCAGCCGTAAACAAGCTGCATATGAGGCCGGCCTGCCTAGTGTAGGTAGCATGCGCTGTCAATCTGTGTGTTTATGTGAGGAAGTATATGTTTATATGAGTGTGTGTGTGAGTGGGTGGGTTTAATTAGCTATGCTTTGAGGACAAAATCTATCCCTAGAAGCTAGCTAAATATGACAAAATTTCCTTTTGTGGAAACATACTTTAAAAATTATTCATAAAAAAAATGTTGGTAACACTTTACAGTGAGGTTCAATTAGTTAATGTGAGTTGGGTATTGTAAACTAATAATGAACAACTTTTTTTACAGCATTTAGGCCACCATAGCGTTTTTAGCCAGCTGAAAACGCCAGCTCTCTGCTGAAAACGCCTAGCTGTGAGCACTTTAGAGTGCTTCTGCGGCGCAGCTTTGAAATGCTTTGGTTGCTATGATATGGAATATCCGCAGAAGTAATGTGGCAGATGCATCTTGAATTAAATGTTGCAAGCATTATTTTTCATATTAATATTCGTAGTAGTCCAGGAACCCCATCTGGTACAGACAAGAATTCTTGGAGACAAGCAATATTAACGTCTCCTCCAAAGTTGTTAGTCGTAATACAAGTAGAATGTGTGACAGGTGGTTGGAGTGGTATTTGCCCCGCCCCTCCTCCACTGTGATTGGACGTCTGACTAAAAAATGACAGTGATGAGCACTGCGTTTTACCCAGAGTTGGCCATTCTTCAACTCCTGACTCCAAGAAAAAAAAAACGCCCGAGCGCTCCGTGAAAATATGGTGTTTTAAAAAACGCGGTGCAGCCATTGAAAACAATTTTAAAAATACACTAGCCTCAGGAAAAAATGCTTTGGTAGACGCACGGCCTTAATAATCTTAAATTATATTAATGTATAAATATATTTTTGATTCCTATGTGTTCATAATATATTAATGTCAATTAATACAACTTATGCAACAATGTGTGTATCAACGTTACACAAATGTGAAATGTTGTTTTGGTAACACGTTACAATTAAGATTCATTTGTTAACATTAGTTAACTACATTAGTTAACATGAACTGACAATGAAAAATACTTCTAAAGCATTTATTAATCTTAGTTAATGTTAATTTTAACATTTTCTAATACATTATTGAAATCAAAATTTGTATCTGTTTATTATCTGTATATGGCTAGGAACTGTAATAATCAAGGAACTTTGCTTATTGGAAGGAATAGGCTTATTGGAAGTTACCTAGCTGGGACTATTTTCAGGCGCTGCGTAATATCATTGCGCCTGCTGCACCCATGGTACGGCAGCAAAGTTCCTTGATTATTAATGAGCCTATTTTCAAAAATAGTGGAGTGTTCCTTTAATGCATTAACGTTAACTCATGGGACTTTATTGTAAAATGTTACTGTTATTTTCCATTATTTCATGTTAGCTGTTGATTTAACTAATGTTAAGTGAACCTTAACTTTAACGTGTAACCAAAAACATTAATCTGATGGAATTTACATGATTAAATTATTTTACTTTTTTAAATTAATAAAGTATCTTTATTTATTTATTTGTTTGTTTGTTTAATTTTTAGGGTAGAGTTTGAGTTAGTCTGCAATATTAAGTTTAGGTTTATATAAGAACAAAAGAAGTCTCATTTAGATAAACAGTGTGTGTGTGTGTGAATGTGCGTGCGTTCCTGTTATATGGGAGTTTGTATGCAGGGATGAGAATGCATGTAATGTTTGTGTATGTAAGTTAAATTCAGTGGTGTTTGGACTGCAGATGTTTGGCTGCAGTGGCCCAGGTGCTTGGAGCTATAGACAACACAGATGTCTGCTCAGTGTAATGTGGAAATCAACTTGAAACACACCTGGAAATGAACAGGGCAAAATGTTCAGGAAATGAGCAAGAGTAAAGTCATTTCTCAGTTATCTTTAGCTTCCCCTTATATACGGTGAATGTCAAGTGAGACCAAAACCAAAGCAATACCACTGAGAATGTTTCTTAAATTTACTTCTTGGTACATCTTCGTAATGAAATATGATAACATTTAATTTGTCATTAATTTCCTGAGATAATTAGTCTTTGTTCAGCCCTGTAGAGAATTATGCTTAGTAGTTTAATAGAATGGACTGAAAAAGCATGTACTGTACCAATTAAAAAGTTTAAGGTGGGTAAGATTTTTTAAAAGTCTCTTATGCTCACCCGGCTGCGTTTAATTGATCGAATACAGTAATATTGTGGAATATTATTACAATTTAATATACAATGTAATTGTATTCAATATTTTAAAATGTAATTTATTCCTGTGAAGGCAAAGCTGAATTTTTAGTATCATTACTCTTCAGTCTTCAGGGTCACATGATCCTTCAGAAATCATTCAAATATGATGATTTGCTGCTCAAACATTTATTATTATTATCAATATTGAATAAAAAGTTCAAAAGAACAGCATTTAACATATGGAATGTCATTTATTTATTACAAATGTTTATAAATAAATGTCAGCGTTCTTGCCATTTTTGATCAGTTTAATGCATTCGTGATCCCAAACTCTTCAATGGTAGACAAACATGGTGGTTCTTTATGGATAATATATTTTTCTAGCATTTTCATCCTAATGCAGTTTTAGAACCATCTGGTGTACTGGTGTGCAACTTTCTGTTTCTATTTCCTTTCTCTCCTTCATGATTTGTTAGTTGTTTTGCATTAAGTATAGATTTAGAAATGATTATTCATTTCTAAATCTATACTTAATGATTATTATTTTTAGTTCACCCAAAAATGAAAATTCTGTCATCATTTACTCACCCTGATGACATTCCCCATCCACATGGGCTTTTTCTTCAGTAGAACACAATAGGAGAAATTATGAAGAATGTACCAGGAGAACGAATGGGCGCTGAAGCGATCAAACTTCAAAATGAATTCAAGGATGTGAAGTTTTCTCACCTAACAGCAGAAAATGGTAAAATCTCAGCACTTATTATGACCTGTAGAGTTAGATTAAGGCTCATTGCAAAACTACATGAGATGAGAAAAGCGAGATCAGTAAATGTAAAAAGAGAGCAGATGGTGTTTTTTTCCTCTTTGAGAAATGAGCAATGGCAGCATCGCATCTGTAAATAATCCTGATCACAGAGAGAGGAAGTTTGCCATGAGAAACAGCCCAGTGGATCTGGCTCCTTCTACAAGGGGTCCTTATTTCTTCCTCTGTATATAAACAACAATCCCTCCCCACACACACACACACACACACACACACTCAACCGTATGCACTTAACAGATAACCACATACACAGAGAAATAATGATACCTAACCAGCATTTGTGTAAACAGTGCCTGACTCGATATGCACAAGAGCTGGATGGATTACATCTACAGTCATTCCCATTGTGGAAGGCTTAACATGGTGGCTGGGAGTTTATGGCGTCTCACCAAACATTGTTGTATGTGGTAGGCTGGTTTCAAAGAATAACAAAGGTAATGTTGTCACATTAAAGCAGGAAGCTCAGCAGTTGTGTTTATAACAAAAAATAATAAACTAATTAGAATCAAATTTCACAAAGAGAACACCTTTTTCCTCTGTCCAATATATTTTTGTGCTTGAGAGTTTCCAATAGAAAGTGTTTGTTTGTGTAAGCGTTTTATTTACATTAGCAGGAGTTTTTGACGTCCAGACATCTTCCTGCGTCATGTCTGTCAGCCACCACAACGTCTGGAAACACAAACTGTCTCACCTACTGTGGGTCATCCGTAAACCAGGAGGCACAGAAAGATCCATGAGGTTGCATTTGAGGTTAATAGGGATTTACTTAGTGACAGATATTTATGGAAAATAGTTACAAAATATCACCATAGTAACCATAGTTTCTCCCAAAATATCATAGTCAGTGGTGTTTGCTATTGACAAGCATTGCTATAGAGTGCAATAGTCCGGAAATTAAAGTAAAAATCCAATTAATTTACTCCATCGAAAAATTGTTTAATAAAAACAACATATAAATCCGTTGGTATTTCTGTAACTTTTCTGGGCTGAAGCATTTACATTTATATTTAGTAATTTAGCAGACGCTTTTATCCAAAGCGACTTACAAATGAGGACAATAAAAGCAGTCAAAACTAACGAACTCTGAAGTAATGAATTTAGGTAAATGGGTGCAGAGTGAGCAAGCAGGTGAGCATGAAGACACAGAGAACCCAAGTGTAGTTTTATTCAAAATGATAATGGTCCATAAACAAACTATGAACTTAATCTAAGACATGAAACAAAACATGAACTATGAGCTATGAGCTTGACAATAAACAATGACCTGACACGTGGATACAGAACAGCATAACATACTTCAGTATATGACAAGGCAAACATGAGGGCTTACGACTCCAGGGAACACACGACAAAAACCACCAATGACAGACTAAAAAAGATATCAAGACAATGATTGTGAACAGTGAGAAGACATAACTGATGACAAGATAATAAGACAATGAACCAGTGAGAACATGACCCAAGAAACAAACAGGATACAGATCATATGACATGAAACCATGAACAAGACTGATGATGAGGAATTTCAAAATAAAAGACATGACTAAACTTCACATAGCCACATCCTGGCAACCACGCACAACACAGTAGCATTGTGACGGTACACGACTTGCATTTTCTTGGCATTAGCAATCACTGTGAACAAAATTAAATGACAGAGCGACTCACAGTTGGAGTAATCTCCCATATCCCATTTTTGTAAAGACCTGCCATCATCATTCCCCTGTTTGTGAGGTTTTAGGTTCTACTGGTCCATCTTTTAATCTTAGTCAGCGTGTTTGCAGCCTCTCTGGCGCTAACGGTAGCTGGAGCATTTACAAGCGTTTCTGAGCAGTGAGTTCATGTATGCCATCAGCTCAGCTCATTGAAATGGCCTTTGCATCATAAGGCCTTCACCATCCCACAGGAAATCATATTTCCACTGTGGTAAGATCTGTCTCGGAATCTCGTTTATTCCTCTTTGTTTTGTGTGTGTCCATTTCTTTCTGTGTCTAATCTGAACTTTAGAGCTAAAAATATATTTGAGTGGATCTAAGTATGTGCAGATTTAGTGAGAGGAGCAGTATAGCTGACACCAGTGGCCTCGCTCACACTGGGTTGTGCTAATTAATATGTGTTGACTTGAATTTGCCCCACAATGACACCCATTGAAGAGTTGGTGGGGAATGCTGACATGGGGTTAGGACGGTTCACAATGAAAAAGAATCAGTTATCTTCAAACGCACATTCTTATACTGTGTTAGTCTGTTCTTGCTAAAGAGTTTTTCCTACTTTACCTCCCAGAAATCCACCTTTTGACTTCTTCAGCCTTATATTGATGAAATACTTTTCAATGCAAACTAAGATTTTATGCTTACCAAGGCTGCATTCATTTGATCAAAAATACAGTAAAAACAGTAATATTGTGAAATATTATTACATTTTTAAATAACTGTTTTGTATTTTAATTCATTTTAAAATGTAATTTATTAATAATTTTTTATTTGAAGAAAGTTCAAAAGAACAGCATTTATTTGAAATAGAAAACATTTGTAAAATTATACATTAAAATCATATATAAAATTATATACTGTCTCTTTTGATCAATTTAATGCATCTGAATAAAACATTTTTGTGCTGAATAAAAGTTTTTTTTTTTAATGGTAGTGGCAAAGATGTTATTTTGAAAAGTGTCTCTTTTTTGTCCATGTAAGTCAATGGTCACCAAACCAGTTCTGTATTAATTTAATTCAAAATGTATGAATGACAGAACAAATAAACTGTTAAGAAAATCTGCATATACCAATTGTGATTGTGTGTTGTCTTACATGTCAGTCAGAAAACCCTTTCTTAATGATATCCCAAGCATATCTCAAGCAAAAGAACCACTGTAAACAACATAACAGCATTGCTGTTGCTCAGTGCAGTAGTGGTGTCTCTGTGTACTCTAGTTGTGTCTGGATGTGCTTTAGCTGTGTCTCAGGCAGTGTTGGGCAGTAACGCATTACTTAGTAACGCGTTACTGTAATTTGATTACTTTTTTAGTAACGGAGTAAGTTAACGTATTATAATTTTCAAAATAGTAATTAGAGTATAGTTACAAGCCGAGGTCTCTATACGTTACTGCCGCGTTACATTACTGACAGAATGCAGTGTTTTATAATCTAGAGATTGTAAAAAGGATGTAGCACACACTGTCGAGTCAAGTGCCAGTGGATTAGAGACTTGCTCCCGCAAGACCTGACGCAACAGAGTGCGGCGCGGGACAAGATGGGCGAGTGCTGGTGCGGGCGGGTAGACGCTCGTGTATGTGCGGGATGCGGGAGAATAAAATGATTCACGGGACCCCCGCAAAATAGAAATATCTAAACATAAAATATCTAAAACAAATAAATTGTTATTCATCTATTGCACAAAAGCAACATGAACTAATATGAAATATAAACTTTAACAGGTGCAAGCGTAAGCAGACTTTCTATTTAGGCTATAACACGTGTTTGCAGCATTGAGCAATGCAGTGCTGAAATTTGCGTGCTCACGAATCCTCTCATTATAACACACGAATTGTAGGCATTATGAAAGATTCATTATGCATATATTTATTGTGTTATAACAGAGATTTGTGAGATTGCGATGAACTGAGATGTCTTTTAGAGATTATAAATGCAGCGCTCTTTGCTGCCATTCTGCCATGCCAAACCATGCAGCAGCGCTTGCTTTAGTTAAAAATAACAGTGTTCTGTGAATGTTGATGCTTTAATAACAAATATTTATCGGGAGCGTGTATGCTGGGATTTCATAAATATCATGGAGAAAAAACTAATTACTAATTACTTTTGACATAAAGTAATCAGAACAGTAACGTGATTACTTTTAAAAGGAGTAATCAGTAATTTGATTACATTTTCAGAGTAACTTGCCCAACACTGGTCTCAGGGTTCTGTAACTGTGCCTTGGCCTCCACATGGCTGGCTAGTTTTTCTTGGCTAGCTGCTGGCTGCCTGCTGGAGTGGGTCTGTGGTCAGGGTGATGGGTGTGGAGACATACGCTCACATTCCTTCCTCTGTCCTCACCAGAACCAGCAGCAGCATCAGCACGAGACACTGTGCTGTATATGGAAACATAGAGTGTGTTTACTGAGGGTCTTACGTGTGTTGAGGTCTTGTGTTGTATATATAGAGGTGTGGAAGCTGAAATACCATATTTTTTATATTATATATATGATATACACTACCATTTAATAGTTTGAGGTCATTAAGATTTTTTAGTGTTTTTGAAATACAGAAATATTGTGAAATATCATTAAAATAAAAAAATTATTTTTTTATGTAATTTATTCCTGTGATGCAAAGCTGAATTTTCAGCATCCTTACTCCAGTCTTCAGTGTCACATGATCCTACAGAAATCATTCTGATATGCTGATTTGCTGCTCAAGAAACATTTCTTATTATTATCAATGTTGAAAAGAGTTGAGCTGCTTAATATTTTTTCTGGAAACTGGTACATTTTTTTAGGATTCTTTGATGAATAGAAAGTTCAAAAGAACAGCATTTATTTGAAATATAAATCTTTTGTAACATTGATTAAATCTTTAGTTGCTTTTGCTCAATTTAATATACAAAATAGTATTAATTTCTCTCTTTTTTTAGAGTGCTAGCATACTCCTAACAGTTAACAAAAATTAACCATTAGCAACATTAGTAGTCTCTTTCGTCTTGAAAAATAGATCCAAAACATTAATGACTCTTTTTGCACAAATTAAATTTTGATGCCCCTCTTCCTAATACTACCTGCAACTGACTAGCAAATATCAAATCTCTCTCATAATGAAGAGGAACTAAAGAAAGACAAATACCCCAAATCATGTGACTTATTGAAGAAAGATGTGAAATTACTAAACAAAGTACCCTAGCAACCCACCAAAACACCTTAGCAACTGCTTAACAAGTCGACACAGTAGTGGACACTGTCACATTTTCTTCATTAAATGTAAATAAGCTAGATTTCAAAACTTAGAGTTTATTTGGCACTAAAGTGTACACATATAAGCTCAGCCCTTATAGAATTATGGTTCTGATGAATAAAAAAGGTGAAATACTCACAAAAAGAAAACATGCCTCTCATCAGTCTGGCCTACATAGTTAACAATGTATACAGCCTCCATGCAGGACATTCATCAAAATCTAATAGCTCTTTAGAGAGATTCAAAAAGATTTGAAATGCAGTTCATCAGACAGCACAGGATCTCTGCCAACTTCCAGACAGACCTCCACCTGGACATACAGTTGCCGTGTTTATTCTGGAACTCCCGTCTGCCTTACAGGTGTTCTTTAGGACTAGATAAGTAGACGGAATGTCAGTCTCCAAACACAGGTGCTCCTTATGAAAGTGGCCAATGCTGCTTTACATTACTGCTACATTTGTGGAGCCGGGGTTATGAAAACAGACAGAAAACGACAAAAATGTGTTCGAGCATTCCTTCACCATAAATGTCCTTTAGATATCAGATACGGTGCAGCCATCTGATTATTAATCTTTCCAGATATCTTTTTATTTTTTTTTAACAGTTTAAGTGTCATAAATAAAGCCATTTTATTATAAATCACTAAATATCATTAGACTGTGCTACTGACTTGGCTTTTATGGGCGATTATGGTGATTTAGATGTGCTGCCTGGAACCAATAAAGCATGTTTTGTGCTGCGCAGGTGTCAAATGGGACATTTTCATTTCCAAATGTTTCATATAAATTTCCTTTCCCGACAGACATTAAGATACAAAGCAAACAGAGTCTTATTGCCCAACCCAGAGTATTGCTCTAGGGTTACATTTGATGGGCATAAAACTTTTATTTTATTAAAAAATATTTTTTGCAAAAAGCAGAAATATACAATAAGTCAATAAGTTGTTTTTTTAATGCTTTTATAATAATGCTTTAATAAGGCATGGACAAAAGTGACTGTATAAAGACTTTTATAATGTTACAAAAGATTTCTGTTTCAAATAAATGCTATTCTTTGGAACTTTCTTTTCATCAAAGGATCCTGAAAAACGTGCCACACACAAACTTATTAAGCAGCACAACTGTTTTCAACATTGATGTTTTTCGAGCACCGAACCAGCATATTAGAATGATTTCTGAAGGATCATGTAACACTAAAGACTGGAGTAATGATGCTGAAAATTCAGCTTTGCTTCATTGGAATAAATTACATTTTAAAAGATATTACTAAACTGTTAGTTACATTTTTTAAATAATATTTCACAATATCACTGGGGTTTTTTAATCAAATAAATGCAGCCTTAGTGAGCAAAAGACTTCTTTCAGAAGCATTAAAAAACAACCCCAAACTTTGACTGGTAGTGTAGATGGCAAAGCTAATAAGCATAAACTAAAATCCACAAAACTCTCATTTTAATGTCAAAAGTTTAAAGTTTTTTAAATCTCTAACCTGAATCTGAGCTGTACTAATAGTAGGAAGCACCCTAATTAGAATTCTCCACACACTACACGTAGCATAGATTTGTTTGTCATTTAGAAGTTGTTTGGAAGAACAAAGATTGCTTCACAATATCACTGGGGTTTTTTAATCAAATAAATGCAGCCTTAGTGAGCAAAAGACTTCTTTCAGAAGCATTAAAAAACCAACCCCAAACTTTGACTGGTAGTGTAGATGGCAAAGCTAATAAGCATAAACTAAAATCCACAAAACTCTCATTTTAATGTCAAAAGTTTAAAGTTTTTTAAATCTCTAACCTGAATCTGAGCTGTACTAATAGTAGGAAGCACCCTAATTAGAATTCTCCACACACTACACGTAGCATAGATTTGTTTGTCATTTAGAAGTTGTTTGGAAGAACAAAGATTGTCCTTTTGAGTTTAGATAAGCAAAGTATATATTGTGAGGCACTTAAACACCCTCATTGCCTTTTTTAAACCCTTAGAGCTTATAAATCTTCTTTAACCAGGTTTTGAAACAAACTAGTCTTCTAAAGCAGTCAGCTAGTGTCTTATTCTTAATATGGAGGGTTGCAATAAACATTTAAAACATGTTTCTGTGTCCCTGTTTGCCGTGCCTGTGATGTACTGCACTGTGGGCATTGAGCCGGTCCAAGCCCTCCATTACCAATCAATGGCTGACTGTTGACCTCTGACCCGTGTCGTAACTGGAGCTCGTAACTCTGTGATAAAGCCAGTCAGAGCTCCACTTGCATGGTGGAGACCCCTGGAGACTGATGCTGCTGAAAACTGATAGCCTTTGCGAGCCTTTGTGCTATTGGTCCGACTATCTCATGCTCATTCACTGTTGGTTGGATTTCTGTATTTAGCATGCCAGCCTCCACACATCCATCCCATTAATTGCCATCGTGTGGATATCAGATCCAAAACAAGAGTCAACCGGACCCTCAACCATTCTGTGGATCCCGTCACTCGCATCAATATTCGCAAGTGTTCGCCGCTCATTATAACAGGATATTATTAGTCACATTGTGGAGCTAGGTTATACATGGTTTGCACTCTGTATCATTTCCATACCCTCCAATCCTCTTATTTTTATGAACATTTCGGGTTTTACTCAGTGACTCACACCTCTCCGTACTCTCATGACAAATAATAACCTAACACACACACGTTCCTCACTTTCCTGCCTATACCCACGAACACATCTCATCTGATTTAGGGTGCAGTGTATATAAAAGAAAGCTGTATTGAATTACACCTCGGCTTTAATTGGACTAGTGCTACAGTGTGCCGCTGTCACAATGAAAAATCGGCCTTTCAGGGCCCGTGGAATGTCTAACCGCTGGCTTGTCAGTGGACGGGGGGAAAGAAGAAGTTAATTGTTCTCTGGCGTGCATTCAAGCTCTGTCGTAATTGCACAGAAATCTCAAGGAGGTTTCAGCGCCAAGGCTTTATTTATTTACCTCCTTCCTCTGTTTTAAAGTCGACTGTGCTGAAATGGGCCCCCGGTATATACATGCGATAGCTCATGTGTGTGTGTTGAACGAATACAATTCTCCTCAGCTTAGATGGACACTTCACAGGGGACACATAGCTGGCGTGCCTCTCCATATTTGACTTTATTACTGATATCTGCTTTCCTTTTTCATCATTTTGATCTCATAGTTCTGTCTCCCTCATGGCTGTCATCCCAGACAATACACCTCATCTGTAGATGCTGAGATAAATGAAAAAATGTTTTAGTTTCTTTAGTGAAGAAAAAAAGATTGTTAAATGGTGTTAAGGTGGAATGCTGCCATATTCCTCACTTACTCCAGTAAGACAACGACATAACAAAACTAATGACTAGCTATTAGACAATGAAAGTAGCTATTTTTCCAGATTAAGGAAGCACACATACATCACCAAGATGACTGGAAATGTCCAAGTTATAATCATGGGTTAGAAACACCTTAAAAAGAGCAGATCCACATACATTCTATATCATAAATGTCACAAAAAATATCTACTGAACATTTTAATGACATAAAGCAGTTGAGTAAACTGTATTTTTTTTCTTCAGAAAACAAACATTAAATAGTAGAAAAGTGAATTGTAAAGAATTTAATGATTGTTGCAGTAGTTGTAAGCTGAATGTGTTTGATTCACTACAAAGAACCAACTCATTAGAGTCATTCAGTCTGGATTCAGGCTACACTAATTGTGCTGCATTTGTTTGATTCACTCTAAAGAAACTGACACATTACAGTCAGGAATCAGATTACACTGATTGGGCGGAATATGTTTGATTCACTAAAAACAACAGAGTCAGAGTAATTTCTTCAGGAATCAGGCTACACTTGGTTAAATAGATTGTCTGATTTACTCAAAAGAACCGACTCTTTAAAGTAATTTGTTCGGAATTCAGACTACACTAGTTGCACTGTATGTGTTTGCTTGAATCATTAGACTCATTAGAATTATTCATTCAGGACTTGGACTACACTGATTTTTTGGAAAGTGTTTGATTCACTAAAAAGACTCGGAGTCAGACTACACTAGTTGCACTGTGTGTGTTTACATTACTAGAAAGAATCATTAGAGTCATTAGAATCATTCATTCAGGACTTGGACTACACTGATTGTTCGGAATGTGTTTGATTCACTTAAAAGACTCAGAGTCATTCGTTTAATATGGGACTTTTCCTCTGAAGCCATATAATAGCTTTATTTAACAAATATTATTATTATTGCTCAATCAGACTTTTATACAGTTGTAGTTCTGCATGTCCATCCATATAATTTGTCTCTCCCTCTCTTTTTCTTTTAAGATTTGGCAGATAACTTGGCAATTGACGACTTAACACTTCATGAGTTGCTCCTGACTCCCAGACTGGCCACAGACACCCATGGCGGAGCATCCGTACCTGGAGTGGCACAGGCAGCTTATGTTCCTAGTGCAACCTTTATCTTTACCATCATCATCTTCATAATGTTGGGTCTTCAGTGATCACACCTGTTTGAAGAGAAACTCTACTGATGCCCATGTGTACATATAGCGCCATGATTTTGGCCAAGGACAAGAACCTATCCTCTTCTCAGCCTCAAGTCTTACTATATGAACCTCTTTTTTTCTATATTTTGTGTGGATCAATATCATCTAAACGCTCAGACTATGAACTCATTCTTCTACAGCATGAAGAGCATTACTTATACATACAAGAATCATGTTCTTTCCCTCCGAACTCGTATGCCACACAACAGCCATGTGTTTTACATTGAGCATCGCCTCCCCTCTGCTATACACATGCAGTTTTACACAAAGGCCAAAGCCTTCTGGAGGAAAAGGAGCTAAATCGCTTTTGAAAAGACAAAGAGGCTCAGCTTTTGTGAGTGAATGGGCACACTTAAGGAGAAGGAAGCGTGACTGACAGAGTCTGAGAACACGTACAAGCACTCTAGTGGTGCTGGCTGTCTCTCATACATACACTGCAGTGAGCTTCTCCTCTGCCGCTCATTTCCTGTGCAGTAAATGACCCTTGGAGTGGAGGACATCAAGGCATCGGCATGTCGTTGTGAAACCCTCTCCTTACAGGACGACACAGCTGTACTTCATTTACAAAAAAATGCTTTTAAACTGTTTTATTAGAATGCTGACTTTCCCTTTTCAGAAATTGTGGCATTTTATAATCTCTCTTTGATTTTGTCGCTCATTATCTCTCTTCCTTTTTCTTTCGTTTCCTCTATTCTTGTATTATAATTGTGTGATTAAAGCGTTCTTTTAAATGGACACCCACAAAACTTCCTGTTTTAACTCCCTCCTTTCGCAAGTCACTGTAGCATTTGCATTCAGTGAAAGATGGCTTGATGGATTTGTGCATCTGTAAAGTTTTCTGTTTCTGGACATCTTCATATACAAAGGGCTAAAGCTGTCATTTCAGATCAGAATGGGAAAACTAGTGTTTACAAACTGACACTGTTTTCCTTTTATAACCTGTGCTTTGACGTAATTCATGATTGATCTCTCTACAGAAACTGAAAGAATCAGCTTCATTGTGCTAGACGTCCCCAAACTGGAATGATACACAGTGTCCTGCAAGTTTTCAGAAGATTACCAATTTTAAATCGTACATTTTTTTCTGTTGTTATATTATTTCAAAGCACTTTTATGTAATGTATTTATTTATTTATTGTGTGTTTGTGCCTCCTTTCCCAGCTTCCCAGAAAACCATCCAAATCCATTTGTAGTTTGACTTCCTCAAAGATTGTAAACACTGGGCTTTTTCAAAACACTGTTTGTTTGAATGGTTATGTCAACTTCTGATTCAACCAGAAACTTGAGTTTGGATCAAAACTGTCTGTTTTGGGAACCTGTTTGGATTTTTGTCAATTCCATTCCACTTGCTCACCAATGGATCCTCTGCAGTGAATGAGTGCCATCAGAATGAGAGTTCAAACAGATGATAAACACATCACAATAATCCACACGTAATCTACACCATAAATTCCAGTCCATCAGTTAACATCTTGTGAAGTGAAAAAAGCTGTGTTTGTAAGAAACAAATCCGTCATTAAAGCGTTTAATTCTATTCCATAATCAGTAATAATGCTTACTCCAAAGATAAAGTCCATTCCTTGTTGTTGTCTAACATCAAAACATAGGAAACATAGGTTTGTAGTTAAAAATGTCTTGATGATGAATTTGTTTCTTACAAACATGCAGTTTTTCTCTTCACAAGACATTAATTGATGGACTGGAGTTGTGTGGATTACTTGTGGATTATTGTGATGTTTTTATCATTCTGATAAAATTCTGATTCTCATTCTGACAGCACCCATTCACTGCAGAGGATCCTCTGGTGAACAAGTGATGGAATGCTAAATTTCTCCAAATCTGTGGAAGAAACAAAGAAGAAGCAAAGTCATCTACATCTTGCATGCCCTGAGGATGAGTCAATTTTCAGCACTTAATTTCATTTTTTTGGGTTAAAGGGATAGTTCACCCAAAAATGAAAATTTGATGTTTATCTGCTTACCCCAAGGGCATCCAAGATGTAGGTGACTTTGTTTCTTCAGTAGAACACAAACGAAGATTTTTAACTCAAACCGTTGCTGTCTGTCAGTCATATAATGGAAAAATTCCACGTTGTCTGATGATATATCAAAATCGTCTTCCATTGTGATGACCTTTACTTCTAAATATCTTTAAATCTTTGCAGTGCCAGTGAACACGTCCGCAATCTCTGCACTGTGTAAATAATGAGCGACGTATACGCGCGACAGATCGCTTCCGCACATGCCTCTACTACTATAGATATGTATAGATTCCCTCAGATCGCTTCCGCACATGCGTCTACTATCATAGATATGTATTGATGCCCTATTCGACCGCTCCAGATCACCGCCATTTTGGAACGTATCGCGGCCCATAGAAACAGTAACTAATGAGGCATCTACTTACATATATATCTATGTGTACTATGCCAGAGCATGTACACGCGTCACTCGCCGGATGTTGTGAACGCAGAACAGTTGGACATTGCGGTGGATCAGAGGTAAAAAAATATATAAATACTGTTCAGTTTCTTGCACAGACCGATCGTTTCGTAAAAATGTTTGTGTATGTTATGTTTTTTTTTGACTCTCAAAGCCGTGATTCCCATCCACTTCCATTATATGACTGACAGACAAGCAGATAAACATCAAATTTTCATTTTTGGGTGAACTATCCCTTTAATAATTATTTTATAGTGTTAAACTTCTGTAATATTTTTATATTCCCGCCTATGGACACTTGGATCAACAGAGGGGCAGCACCGAAATCAAAAGTGAATTATGTGTGTCTGTGTGAGTTTTTACCAAAAAGAAAACTCCCAGCTATTTTTCTCTAGTGTTGTAGCACTGAGTTCAGAAAATGTTTTGCCTTTCTACTGCATAGACAGCCAAGTTTTATTAAAAGCCCATCTTGCCAGCTGTGAATTACCCCTTTAAATATTGAATATTGGCTGATACATTTAATAATTCATAATACATTACACTAATACATTTAAAAAATCAAATTGCTGAAATTCGATGCTGACACAAGTTTTCTGCAGGGTAGAGTTTGTATCACCATGATACATCATTCAACCATGTGCTCCTGTTCTGCTGAAAGATGAGAAGAAAGATTTTCTTCTCAAGTTTAGTTTTGTAGCAGACTAAATAATGATTTCTAGACTTCATAGTGAGAATTGTAGTTTCTTAGTGTTTTACACCAAGCATATCATGCCACATATGTTAGTCCCATTTGACTAAGAAATCTTTTCACACATTGCAACTCAGTCAATATTATGCTTTTTGCCAGGCTGCAGTTATGCTTTTATGTGATTCTTTAGAAGTAATGGGAGCTTTTGTGCCCCTCTCCCCAACGGGCCAGTGATATGCAGAGCTCTTGATATGGTTGACTGGTGCACCTTCACTGATCACTGGCCTCTTTGTAGCTTACCTCACAGCTCTCTTGTTCATGCATAGAGTCTTGAGGGATAGTTGTTTTGGGGCAATGTCTGGATGGTTTGAGTTAGCCCCCACTTACTGATAACTGTGCCAACAGTGCCCACTGGGACATCCAGACGCTTGGTTAATGTTTTGTGGTGATTTTCTAATTCAAACATTTGCTTTACTTTAGCTCAAATTTCTCTGTAATGCTCCTTTGTCTTCATTTTCACAGCTGTCCTTCACATTCACAACCTAGATATTGATCACTTAACTCTGGGGTTTTATCCAGAAAATGTGGTGGTTATTTTAATGAGTCACAGGTAGTAGAGGCCAGTTGTGAGGCAACTGTGTCCTGGTTGCAGCAATAGTTTTGCATCTGTGGAAACTTAGAGGTTCTGTTTATTTGAGCTTTCCTTTTATTTCACAGTATATAAAATAAATACATTTGATTTTAAGTGCTTACAAATAAAAATATCACAACTTTATTTATTCAAAAAGATATCTGGTTAAAGGTCTTTTGCAAGGCACTGAATATTTACAGTAATATGCTTTATGTACATTTGTAAGTAATATAAACCATAGGCTGCAAGAAGGCATAATACATTCAGTTTGAAAGAAAAAAAAACATACAAACTTTAAAAACAAACTATGGCTGAGTTATTGATATACAAAAATCTCAGTTTAATTGAAACAAATAGCTTATTGTCATACAGTATGCATTAAATGAAGGATGTGCTTCTGCCAGTAATGGAATGTGTTGAGTGCCGTAATTAAACTCTGAATTCTGTAATACTGTTTATACTGGTACTGATTGCACAGTGGGTGTGCATTCAGGGGCCATTTGGCACATTTGACTACTTGAGCTTGGCTTGAGCCGTTCAATAACCAGAGCAACGGGGGAGGGGGATAAAATGGAGCCCTTCATTCACACCAGGGTACAGTTACTCAGACCTTAAATTAATGGAGAAACTGTCCTATCTGTACCTGCTCTTCTGGCTAACCCAGTGTACAGAATGTTTGGTGGTCAATACTGCTTTTCAAAGGTCAAAACTGAACGTTCAGAGTACAAATGCTGTTTATTTGTGACAATAAAGTACATGTGTTTTAATTTAAAAAGTTTCCATGTAAATGATAATCAAATAAAATGTTAAAGTTGTGGTGTTGTTTTAACAGTTTGTTTGTGAAATTCTGTCTTCATGGAGATAAAACCTCTGTTTTTAATGTTAAGTACTATAGTGCGTGAGGTGTGTATCTGTATGCAATTCTCATTCCAACCAGTCGAGGGGTGTCTTTTCGACATCCAGTGTCTCAGTAGTATCAAAAAATGCATGTTGACCTAATTACAGAAAGTGAAGGCAAATGAATAGCATATAATCAACTCCACTCATTTCCATTTTGTCTTGATGATCTCCTCTCAGCTGACAAAAGCTGTCAGACACACCTGTGGTGCCTCACACCTACAGTTGCAAATTAAACCTTATTTAGTCTGTGTTTATTTTCTGTCACCCCTCCCCACGCACACACACACACACAACAACCCCCCTGGTGTGTTTAACAGGCTTTATCTCGTTACTAACCTAATCTGACTTCAAGGTCGCTATGCTCTTTCACACTCATGTTTATCGCAGATTCAGATCCTGTTGCGTCCTCTGGTCTTTTCTCTCCTAAAGCAGTGAAGGGAGGCCGGTTATCAGGCGAGAGAGCAGCAGAGGGGCTGAGCAGGGCTGTTGGTTACACTCTGAATGTTAATGGACGAGTAAGAAAGGGCAAACAGGCCCATTGAAATGCACAGGTTGAATGTTTTCTTAGGGTAATACAGTGGCTATACAGGGATCCCCCATTTTTAGGACCAACTGGTCTTCTTTGTTTAGGGTGGCACAGTTAGTCAGACTAATTGTGTTCTACAGAAATTGTTACTAGTTTATTGCTGTTGAAAATCATCTCCATACTAATGGGCCACTATGATATTGCACTCAAAAAATTTGATTTTCATCAATTTTGTTAATTAAAACAAGCTAGAGCAACACACTTCATGAAGGACTTATCACAATTTCATTGTACACAATAAATTTAGGTTTGTAAATGGAAATGTACTTATTCTATGGGCATTCAGAATCTATAAATAGTTTTTGATGGCCATGGTCAGATGTACAGAAACCCCAGATCCAGACAGAAACGAATGCATCAAAAATTAATTTAAGCATTATATTTCTTTTTAATCTGAGTAAGAATTATTTATCTAGTACACTATAAAATTAAAATAGTTTGCCAAATATTTGCAAATTTATATTTGGATGCCAGAAAAAAATATACAACCAGAAAAAAAAAAAGTATGTAGTAATTTAAAAGTAAATCATTAAAAATATATAAAATATTTACTGAATTAATCACATTTGGTAAACTTGATTAATTAAAATGTATATTATTTCAGAAATATAATGTAGTAATCATTTAAATATACTAATTTAGTGACTTCATCACATCTATACTTTTTTAATAATTTTAAGTGTCAATTTAATCACAAATTTAATACAAAAATTTAATACAAATTTAAGTTCATTCTTTTTTAAAGTGTGATTCACTGTGGTTTATTTAGAATGTTAAACACTGATTGAAATGTATTTAAAAAATGTACTAACAAAATTATATTTTATTATATTTCAGATCATGCAAAATGTTTAATATCAGGAGTTTTAAGTGTAATCAATCAGGAATTGATGAACTGGCAAGAACATGAAACAGATTTGTACAACCTTAACCACACAACTTTTCATGCAGTAACTTCACAGAGCTGTGGATCTGTCCGTTACTAAGTATTCTGGGAAAAAGAGCTCTCACCTTTTGTTTTCTATTGACTGCAACACCGGTCCACTCTCTCATATCCACAATCAACGGACCCTAGAACCCCTCCACAGGTTCTCATTGGCCACTGACTTTCCCAGCTTTGGTCACACAGTATGAATGGGGTAGGCTGAGGAATGCGGGGACACAATAGTTGGAATGTCAGTTTGCTAAGAGCTCCCCCCTAGACCATACACACAAACACACACAGCCACAACAACACATTTTTTATTTAATTTTTTATTTATTCAATTTATTTGTACAGGGACAACGCACAACAACAGTGTTGTGCCAGAGTTAGCTATAAAGCTAATTTGCATCTGCAGTCCCTGGGCAGGATGTTGTTACAAAATTACAATATTAAGTCACACACAATACAGTACACACAACACATACAATATACAATATACAATATCACATCATACTCCATTATGATATGGAAACATACACATGCTCCAGCACATCCAGACATGTCAAAGTGTGCTCTCTGTTCTCATGCACTTCAAGATTAACAATGAACGGAAAACAATTACCAATGTGAATGAGATTAAGGAAAAAGCACTGCATATAAGCCCCATTTCCACATTAAAAGCATTTGAGAGAACACCAGACATCCTTACTTATACATAGCAACGATATAGAACAATCTGAAACATCTATGACTTTCTTAGCCATAATATAAAGAATAATAATTATTGCAGATGACATTTTTGCTTCAAACTAATTATTTGCATGCATTATACTCAGATATAGGGGCCTATATGCAGCTAAATATATGTGGTTTAAAATCCTATCCGAAAGAGCTCAAGTCTCAGGAGGTTCAAAACAACCACACTTATGCACAGTTCAAAACCGCTCTAATTATGGCCTGTCGTTGTTGGAAAGACGGGCTGCTGTCCCTGAAGACTGTCATAATTTAAGTGAGATATTTCGGTTATGTTGCTCGTCACGGGAGCCGGGCTGAGATTCCACCATGTGTGTGTCTCTCTCTTTCGGCCTCTCTCTCCCATTTCTACTGACTGTCATTGGGACTTTAGCCACACCACAGCCCTTACAGATCTGTGTCACATTTCATGACATGCAGACATATCTGAGGTTAAGTTCTCACCTATGTTTAGAGCCCTTCTTGTGAGCTGTGACTGATGACTGACTATAATACAAAGACACTGACTATATCTATCTATCTAGATGATAGATAGATAGATAGATAGATAGATAGATAGATAAGAAGTGCGAATCGAAGAGATTTCGTGACTTAACTTTTTGTTTTGTTTTCTTGTACTTTTTGCTGCCGCTGCTCGGTTGCTCAAGCAGTCCGCGATGAAGATGATCGCTGTATTTACTGTATGTATGTCGGCGGTGGTGTTGGCGTCGGCTCAGGCTGATCAGAAGGCAAAGAACTGCAATGAAGTCAGAACTGCTTACAGTTCGAAAGGTTTCAACATCAACGACGTTCCCAACAAAGGACTGTCATTCTACCTAACATGTTTTTTTTGTGCCCACAGAAGTAAAAAGTTATAGAGGTTTGGAAAAACATTAGTTTGAGTGCATGACCGATTTTATTTTTAGGATGAACTGTCCCTTTAAGTCGCTTTCTCCAACTACATGAACGTTACCGCATTTCAGATTGTAAGTAGGCAGTTTACTGCATCTTTTAAAACGGCATGCAGCTCGTGATTTAATTTCTATAGTTACAAGTGTTCCGTCGTTCCTCCCCTCCGCACCCCCAGCTGCTGTCTTTGTTTCAGAGTGTCGTACTTTGTCATTGTAAGCGAGAGTCAGTCATCGGACAGTGATTGTCATTCAGAAGCGCTAATGCTCATGTAAATGCAGTGATTTTATCTGGAGCGGGAATGGGGGCAGGGGAGCGTAACAAGTTGCAGTTTTTAGCTCCACTTCAAGGCCTGTATGAGGGGGAGAAACTAGCCTCAGGACACAGTTTGGCTATAATCACGGTCTTATTTCCCCGTAAATAAAGGAGAAAGTTTTCCAGACTCGGACGCCAGTCAGAATAGTTCATCAAGGATTCTTCTATGCTTATATTTATTTAAGGCGTTGAATCTACACGGTATTGTGCAAATTCATAAACAAATGCAAAGATATGAAGGAAACTCACTAGAAATCTGAAATTGGCATCTGAAATTGGCAGGACATGCTCTATGCTTTATAAAGTGTTAAAGTGTTCCACTTTCAGGGAAAGTTAGATGTTTTATGTGGGACTTTTGATGAGGAACCGACTATTTCTAATTGTGAGCAATCTCAGTCTTTGTTGTTTGTCATTTCTCTGATCACAAATGCAGACAGGGTTTTATGTATATAAATATATAAAAGACAGTATAAGTCATTATAATCAGAAATTATGTCCCCACTGGATGCAACAAATGCCTCGTTTGTAATGGGTTTTAATGTTTTTGTCTTGATTATATTCCTGAGAAGAGATGATGCCAACCCCTCAGAAGACAACATACAAAACGACCAAATTTTGCTATAAGTTTGATCGCAACATATAATCATTGCTGTTAATAGTGTTCACCATCTGTTTGATTACAGGACATTAACTAACTGCTTGATTTTTACCTACATTTCTGCCATATGGACATCACCTTGAGATGGTCACCACTGATAAGCTATTACTAAATATAATGTAGAAACTTAAATTTTCTGTAAAGCTGCTTTGCAACGATTTGCTTCGTGAAAAGCGCTATACAAATAAACTTGAATTGAATTGAATATTCAGGGGCCTGCAAACAGTATATCAGTATCACAAAATTATGTGCATATTTTACATTTTTATGAACTCACAGATGTAACCAAAATATAACATGAGCATTAAATTAAATTCTCTGAAAATTGCAAACGCTTTATCCCTATAAACGTTTCGAAAGTGAGTTTTATATAGATATAGATTTATATAGAAGAACCATTTTTGGTTCCCCAAAAAACTTTTTCAGCAAACAGTTCTTAAAATATTTTTTTTTTCTGAGTGTGAAGAACATTTTAATAATCCAAAGAACCTTTTTCCACAATAAAGAAACTTTTGTGCAGTGGGAATGTTCCATAGAATGTTCTACATGGAACCTTAGATGCCAATGAACCTTTATTTTTAAAAGCGTAATATAGAAAAATAAGTAATGGGGAAAAAACATATTGTTTTATGCTGTGTATCAATACATCAAATCATTTGTGATTTGATTGATTTGAGCTAATCTCTGCTTAGTGTTTTGTAATCAATCCCTTTTAGCCACATTCCTCTCACATACTCTGACCTACAACGCAGGGAACACATTCAGGCTTGGTGATATAAACTAAATATATGTACTCTTGAAATTTTGTTCAGTCAAATTTAAGGGCCAGAATGAATTGTTGCATAATATCTAGTGTATGCCTGTGATTCTTTTTTTAAACCTGCTTGCATGACTGCAGCTAGGTGAAGGGGAACAATTGAGCATTAATTTTTCCTGTACTTTACACCAGCCCAACAGGTCCATTGCCTTCCCAGAGGTGTCACTGAAATGCAAACTTTGAGTGTTCCCCAACATGTCTGCATTTGTCATGTTTTATTGTGTAAAATCTCCAGTTTTGTTGTGATGGCTTTAAAGAATGAATTATAAAGGCTCGTTTAGAGGTTTAGGTGCAATGCGCGTGTGCCTCTCACAATGGTGCACAATATGCGTCGAGACCCTGTGCAAGGCTAGCCTTAGTTAGCATGCCTTTGTCAATAAGAGACTGAGATAATTGATACAGAGAAAGTGACAAGGTCTGCTGTCACTGAGGGGTGGAGGTCCTTAGAAAGCAAAAAAGGAAGCACAAAAAGCCTTGCTTTAGCTTAATGTCTCCTGTTGCTAGGGAGAAAATGGTCCACAGGAGAACCTAATTGAACTGGTAGTGGCCCCACGTTTCTGGCTTTCAGAGCTGGCCCTCTTCACCTTGTAGTCAAAACATGTCTTCTTTATTCTTCTGTAGTCCTGAAGCACAATTCCATCCTCATGGTTTGAGCCAGTCCTACACGTAGCATGAATCAGGCAAATGGTCAAAATTACATCCCATGCATGATGATTTTTCTGTGTTCCAGCGACTCATCAGCAAGGGTATTATACTATTTATACACCGAAGCATTTTTCGTGTGACTCATGCTAGTCAAGAAAGGCTGTTCAAACCGGTGGTTTCATTCAAAGACCTGTTCACATGAATGTTGTCTTGCTTTTGTTAGTATCATAAATCAGAAGTTTAGAATGTTATGGCTTTTACAGGCACGGCATCCAACATGGCAAGATTTCCTGCAGCTGCGAGTATCTTTTGAAGTGGAAAGATGATTCAACTTTCTATCTTGAGATCTTATGGTTAAAAGCTTTTTGTACATTATATGGAAGTGAACCTAAAATGAGGGATTAATTTGGTCTATTATCATACATTTCCATCACAAATTCCTTCCTGTAATGTTATTTATGTCTTTAAATGTTAGTCAGAAATTTCAGAAGAAGCCTTTTTATAAAAGAAGTAATTCATCCAAAACTGTAAAGAAAATTGTTATCATTTACTCACTTTCATGTTGTTCCAAGCCTTTATATGTTGAAGGATGTTCTTTGACTTCCACTGTATTGTCAAAAGTTTTTAAAAATATTATCTTTTATATAAAGAAATGCATGCAGGTTTGGAATGATTCCTTTAAAATTGTGCCTCTTACAGCCTCTAGCTATTTTTCCAACAAATGTGGTTAATGAATGATGATGAGTTACTTAAATACTTCACTACAACCCTTGACCCTTGAAGGAAAATATTTTAAAATCTAATTGTGTCTTTAAAAGCAGATGAGACGCCAGGTAGAAGTCATAAGTCATAGTATCATGTTTAAGAGCCCTAGCCAATAAGTTTGCTGAGACCACTTACCACTTCATGCTGCCATTTCCACTAAGCTGCACCCAAGTGGAGGTTGTGGTGTGAAATTGGTGTTAGAAACTTTCTGTGTGTTTCTCTGCATGATAAGCATGGTTTTGTAAGGAGATTTTGAGGTGAGATCTTTCTTCATGGTCAGAGTGCCTCTCTAGATCCTCTCAGTTTGAGAGGACTGTGGATTATTGCACCTTAGAAAGCTTCATAGTTCTTTAAGCCGTGAAGTACATAGATCCCTGCTGAGGTCTAAACCGTCCGTATCCTCCAATCTGCAGTTAAACCAAAAGCACCGCCTGGCCTTTTTATAAAAAGCCTCACTGCTTGTGATGGTTTGATTGGCCTAGATGTCGTAAAACACGTGTGTCAAGTGCCTCCTGCCCAGTGGCAGGCGGCCCATCTTCAAAAGTTTCAGAGGAGGGGTGGTTAATACTGACCAGATTGATATCTCGCCTTGTCAACTGTTCCTCATAGTGATCCAGCAGATTGCTTTTCCCTGCTCTGGAGAAATCTGCTTTGCTTTATGTTGGCGGTTTGCTCTTATGTCATGCCTCAGGTATGTACAATGGCAAAGATTAAACATGTTTCCTCCCCCTTTCTCCTGAAAGATTCATCCCACTCTTAATTACTTCAGTACATTATGAGACTCGGAAAGGCGATGGCTTCTCCTTGCTGGCCTCTTGATATTGTACAGATCAGATCTGAACTGGACGCACTTAATCTTTGGCCTGTAGCTTGGATGCATCAATGTAATAGATTTATTTTTGCAGGCCAGTCTTTTATTATTATTATTATTGCTTGCCTTGTATTTTCACTTTGATAAATATTTGAAAGATTGTGTCATGTCATAGATAAGCAGGTCTACACTGAATCTGTGAACACAGAACTTTGCAGGAAGTAGTTCTGCCCTTTTTCCTGTCCCTTGTGTGTTTATTAACTACTTCAGCTAATTTGATAATGTTTTTAGCTACCGATAGAATTGGCGAAATCTTAACTCTTGTTTTTTTTTTTTTGTGTACTGTGACTAAGTCCGTAATGGAGTTTTGGGTATGCAGTCAGCACATTACAGATAAGATTGTAAATTAGATGTAATTAAGCTGTTTATTTGGGTAAAATGCAAACAAATGATGTTTCCACTGACAGTCAGATGGGTTGAGAGTCACAAGAAGTTGATCATGCCAGTAAGAAGTTAATTTATGCTGTGTTAATGAGACCTTTGTATGTCACTGTGTCAGATCAGAGCAAGCAAGCCCCCTCCCCACCGCTCCAGCTAATCAGAGGATAATCGCTCAAGTGCGATAATTAAAGAACAAATCATGTTTGTTGTCACTATTGGCAGCTGTGTGTGCCATTATCAGGGCAGATGTCACTCATTAAATTATGAATTATATTATAATTATTGAACCACGTTCATATTCGCGCGATTTTTTGCGCAGCTCGTCAGTGAACAGCGGCTCTGTGTAGTTAATGCTGCTCAATGTGAAAGCACGCAGGTGATGGAGATTTACCGCTGATTACAGAACCGGCTTTCTGACAAGATGCGCATTAAATATCGCATGCGATTTATCGTGCAGCCCTAGCCTTAAACAATTAGTAAATAAACTGCAGAACGTTATGTTTTCTAATACACGCGCGCATTGCATGTATTCTGACAGCGCTGCACGAGCTCGCAGCAGATCTGCTTGTTAACTAGGGTTCAAAGTCCAAAGCGCGAGGAAAATCCACGCTGATACAGTCGTCCGTTGCTCAGTCACATTTTTATGAATTTTTACAAGGCATGTGACAATGCGATACGTACGACTTATTCGTAATGAGACTCGTTTATAAATCTGCTGTCAACAAAAATAAGCATTGAGGTCTTCCTGCACGTTTCCGCCAAAATAAAAGTTGAGAAAAAGCAAGAACTCTTATCAACATTCATAAATGTTAGTATTGTAATTTTACTGTTGTTCTGTAAAATAAAAAGTAAGACAATAATAATGATAATAATCATTACAACAGCTCTGTTTTAATACATTTATTATAACATGCACACATAGTGTTCAAATTAGGATCTGTAATATTTTCTAATGTTTTAAAAGAAGTCATAGTACCAATCAAATGTTTGGACACACGAATGGGAAAGTGTCCAAACATTTGACTGGTATTGTACTATAATATACACAAAGAATATCAGCCGACATATCGATATCGGCTTTTTTTTTTACTCCCTAATATCGGTATCGGCCCCAAAAAAACCCATATCGGTCGGGCTCTAGTCTTGACTGTCACTTTTGCCCAATTGAATACATCCTTTTTAAGTATTGTTAAGTATAGTAAGTATTATTATTATTATTACTTTTATTATTATTTTAAATCTTACTAACTGAAAGGTAGTTTTTCCTCTATTAAAGGTGACATATCGTGAAAATCTGACTTTTCCAGGTTTTAAGTGCTATAATCTGGTCCCCGGTGCATCTACCAACCAAGAAAATGTGAAAAAGATTAACCCAGTAACTTTGTTTTGGTAAGCCTTTTTCTGCAAGCTTCTGAGAAAACGAGCGCATCTGATTTCGCTCCCTTGGTGACGTGGCAAAGGGATCTCATTATAATATTACC
>NW_015551039.1:623065-623271 GCF_001515605.1 Sinocyclocheilus anshuiensis
TATTAAAGGTGACGTATCATGAAAATCTGACTTTTCCAGGTTTTAAGTGCTATAATCTGGTCCCCGGTGCATCTACCAACCAAGGAAACGTTAAAAGGATGAACCCAGTAACTTTGTTTAGGGAAGCCTTTTTCTGCAAGAGCCTGAGAAAACCAGCGCATCTGATTTCGCTCCCTTGGTGACGTGGCAAAGGGATCTCATTATAA
>NW_015551039.1:623860-630609 GCF_001515605.1 Sinocyclocheilus anshuiensis
GCTGCCACACAGATCTAAAATAAACATGCGATTTATTTCCCAGCAGTTTACCTTCACAGACATAACCGACTGTTTTGTAACTCGTGTGTGTTTTTAACGTAAACTTGTGTGTGAATGAGAACTTAGTTTAGTACTCACATGCTGTGACAGCCACTCTCTGTCCGTGTGCTTCGGATGTGTGCGCTCAGAAAACCGTATATCAGTAGTTTAAACTCCTATGCTTTAAAACGCATGATTTCAGTGCAATTAACATGGTAATCAGAACCAAAACAGATGTTTTTAGCAGGTACCAGCTGTAATGGCACAGCTCTATTCTGGAAAACGGGGCGGGGAGCAGAAGCTCATTTGCATTTAAAGAGACAGGCCCGTAAAACAGTGTGTTTCTGCTTCCACTCAAAATAGGCATTTTCAAAATGATATTATAAATGATCTGTGGAGTATTTTGAGCTGAACTTCACAGACACATTCTGGGGACACCAGAGACTTATATTACATATTGTAAAAACGGGCATAATATGTCTCCTTTAAAGTGAAATTTCATTAGTCACCATTTTTGAAACTTTTTCAACATTTTTTTCAACTAGCTTGCTTAAATAGTCTGGTAGTGAAAAATTAATTATTAAATGTACTAATATCAATATGAGATCATTAAAATTGCTTGTATAATAATTCGACTAAAATGTTAAAATATTTTAAAAATAGTTTTTGTCTAAATTGTCTGTATATGGTCAGATGGCTTTGCAGTTCACGTTTGCCCTGCTGTGGGACAGTCTGAAGTGGAGCTGATCTGTGCTCTGTGCTCTCATGACCTGACCCCAGTGGATAACTGCCTGTAATTGAGTTTGGCTATCTGGAGGAAGCAGTCTTGTGAATGAGAACCGAGCAGTGTTTGGTAATGAGCAGGCAGGAGGAGAATGTAGTAGTGCCATGCGACTGGGCCAACACACTCTCATGGTAATTCGTAACTATTTTAGGTTTTGGCAAATTCATATGAAGTTGTACGATCTCATTAGTACATTTTTGTATGATCTGCTTATGCAGATTTAGGGGTGGAACATCATGCTTATGTTTTTTTTTTTTAAAAGTCATACTTTCCGTATGAATCACATCATGCAAATTCATATGAAAATGCTATTTCATAAAGTACTTCCATAATTAATTCTGAGGTAGATGCAGTACTGATTCTGGGTTACATCCATGCTCTGTTCAAGATTTTCATGATCTGTGACTTTTCTCCACACATTTTAAAATGTGTGGATAAATTCTCTCTTCCTCTGCTTCCTCTCAATCCCACTCCAAAAATCCCCTGAGAGCGACGGCCTGGTGGGGGGTAAGTGCAGTGTGTGGGAACAATGGGACACCCCCTTTTAGCCCAAGTCTGCCCCCTCCTTAGCACATTCCACAGGGGACCACCAAGACCTCCTCACTGGGACCCTAGAGCCAGGAGCGGTAACAAAGACTCAGCCGGAGGATCTTCAACAGAGGATTGACTGACCGTTGAATGAAAGAGGAGGGAGTTTTGACTGACACAAGAAGGGCGACAGTGAGAGGCAGTGTGACCCGCTCACAGGGAATGTGAGGAACGCTCCGAAACGTGGCCCAGGGTGGGATTCGTGGGCTCTGACTCACCCTGAGTCATCGTGCACACTGAATGGGGCAGATGTGCACAGACATGAAGAAAAAAGCCCTACGCTTCCTCAACCCAAGACGTGTGTCTCTTGTGACATTGTTAGTGTAGTTTGTGGTTTTCCCTGAGTAAATCTGGCACAGTACAGAGCAGGCACGTGCACAGGTAGGGCTCAGCCTGTGCAGAGCACATGCCCTTTTTGCCCTTACACTCCGAAGTGCTCCGTTTTTGGTGATGGTGTTTTTTTTCCTTCAATAAATCAATGATATTGCCTCAAAAGGTCTGTGCACGGCCCTGGTACAGAGTGATGTCGGATGGGTGCTGTGTAAAATCTGGCCCTGTGTTTGTGGCTTTCCACACTTGAAGGCAGATACAGGCTGCCACTGAAGTTCCTTGTTAACACTTCCCATTTGCATGCTGTTAAATCGACACTCCCTGGGCCCCCAAACTTGGCCGGTAGGTCTGTTCCTGTTCCCTCGAATTCCGCTGGATAGGGACGGCTTTGTAGGAAGTGTTTGTGCCAAAGCAGCTTTTCTACACTTTTTTTTTTTTTTTTTTCACTCTCTCCTTGTGCCGTTTCATCCATCCTGGATTTCTACATTGTCTTGTCCAAGTGTTATCCCTCCGTTCCTTTCATTTGTCCCACTCTTTTCACCTCCCTATCTGCTCTGTGTGTGGGAAGCTTTCCAGATGATTTTAATACCAAAACAGACTGCTACAGCGAAGACTGCTGTTTGCTCAGACCCTTCCTCCCGTGGCTTTGTTATCAGGCATTAGCATGGCCAATGTGTGCTGGAGTTGTCGAGCAGATACTGACTAGAGGCTTGAGCTTTGCATACAGTTCTCCACTGGGACATTCCCTTAACCTCATTCCTCTGCAAAACTCCCTGTGTGTGTTATTTGAGAGGTGGTGTGTCCTTTTTCTTTAGCTGGTTTCAGTCATATTGGTGTTGCCGTGAGCAGTGCTCCGACCTCTTCTCCCAAAGGGTGTTCCTCACTCCATAAATTCTTTACACCTCTAAAAGCTGCATAAACTCAACCAAATGAGAAATGCATAAATGTGGTGCACCCTGTTTTCATCTTGTGTTTTGTGTCTCACAAACATGTAAGTAAAACAAACTACTTAATGATGCACAGTATCTTTAAGTACATCACTCTATGTACATTACTGTTGAAAAGTTTAGGCTCTAAGATTTTTTTCAAAGAAACAAATTAATACTTTTATTCTGCAAAGGGGCATTGAATTGATCAAAAGTAGCAGTAAAGACTTTTATAATATTATGAAAAATTTCAGTTTCAAATAAATGCTGTTCTTTTGAACTTCACGGCTTCCTCAAAAATATTAAGCAGCAACTGTTTTCCACATTGATAATTCTTGAGCAGCAAATCAGGATATTAGAATGATTTCTGAAGGATCATGTGACACTGAAAACTGGAGTAATGATTCTTGCCACCAAGAATAAATTACATAAAATATATTCAAATAGAAAGGTTATTTTAAATTGTAAAAATATTTTACAATATTGTTGTTTTTGTTTTTTTACTGTATTATTTTTTTCAAATAAATACTGCCGTGGTGAACAAATAAGACTTCTTACAAAAACATAAAACATTCTTCCTGACCATAAACTTTTAAATGGTTGTATATGTCATGAAACAAAACAATATGAATGCCCATACAAATAAATATTGTGTTGGTAACACTTTAGAATAAAGTTCAATTCATTAATGTTAGTTAATGCGTTGTCATGAACTAAGAATTAACAATTTTTACAAGCATTTGTTATTTTATGAGCAGTTCGTGTTCATTCATAATACATGAACTAATGTTAATTTACACAATTTAATGTCAGAAATGTATTAGTACATGTAAAAATATGAATACATGCAGTGAAAGTATTGTATCATCAATTTCATCAAATGAAAGTATTATATCATCAAATGCATGAAAATGCATTAACTAATGTTAACAAATTGGACCTCAGTTGTAAAGTGTTATGGAAACGTGATATGATTGAATCATAGCAGCCTTAATGTAAATCAGTAATGATAATTATGACTATATTATGTCTGTGGTTTTTCTCCCGCCTCTCACAATCATTTGTGGCTGTTTTGAGAGCAGAGAGATGTAGGCCAGGGGCTCATCTGGGGTTTGGGCAGAAGCCCTCCCCTCTGGGAATGTTCCAGATTTCCTGTAGTCCCTGCTAATTACTCCCACGGCCAACATCAAGACTCCCTCTGATGAGCCTCAGACCAGGACTTGTTTCAGCCTGCTTATATGCGGCCAGTTCGATTACCTAATTCTGCACTTCATACACATGTAAAAAAGCCTTTGGAGAGAATGGAGAATTGAGGTGGTGGTGTGCGTTCAGGCAGACAGGTGGAGGCAGATAAAGAGCTCCCTCTCAGACCTCCGTCAGTTTAACTGACGAGGTGATGGGAACTCTTAAAACAGTCATCAAAACCAAATGCCTCGGCTCCGATCCCACCTCTGGCTCAAGTGATTTTTTCTTTTCCCCTAGTCTAGTTTGACTGTTCCGTTTGCCACAAGTCACTCAGACAGACCCTGGATGAATGTTTTTGAGTTGGGGCAAAGTCATAGCATGGAGGACTGGCTTGAAAACCTTAAAATGGCCACATTTGATCTCCTTTCATTCTTTGAGAGCAGAAGATCCTCTTATTGGTTGATTTATTGACATTCCTTTCCATAAATAATATCCTAGATGGTCGAGATGTCAGTCAAAATCATAGTAAGTTTATCCCGGTGAAGGTTTACTCACGCTACAATCGCTTATTGCCGCCGCTCTTCCCATCAACTTCACGGCTATCCAGTTTCCTAAGCCCAACAGGTATATCAGAATCATTGTTGCAGTGTTGTAGCTTTGAGGACTTGAAATATGATCTTTGGCCTGACCTCATCCTGCCCGTGGGCCCCTCTTTTTCTCTTTCTTTTTCTCTTTCTCTTTCACCATCCCCTCTTCTTTCTTTCTAACACACAGCTTACGCATTAGCTCAATGCTTGTCCGTCAGTTTCTACATCTGGTGGATTTCAGCTGCTCTTAGATGCCGGTTATAAACACTGTCAGAGAATGGCTTGGGCTTCCGCTGCTTTGCTTTACCCAGGGGGGATAAGATGTAGCGCTCCTGCGTTAAAACCTTTCATATGCTGAAGGTTAAGTAGATGTTTTGTTTTTAAGCGGATTTTGAGAGTCAGGAAGAATATAAGTATAAAAATGAAGGGGATCTAGACTTGGAGAGCCGCACAATGAGCGTGTTTGTGGTTTCGGTCATATGCGGCTTATGGTGGGCTTGCAAATTTCCAAACAAGACATACTTTGACCTAGATATACCCCCCTTTTAGCCCTCAGGTCGTTTGTGTGGATCTTCTATGGTAGTTTGAAGTTAAAGAGCTCTCTTTGCTTAGTTCTGTACTGAGACTATAACACAGACAGAGAAATATACAGAGTGGAGTTGTGTGGGAAATGCCCTTCTGGTGACTATTTTTATACATGTTATGATGTACATATGTGCTCAACTGAAACTTCATGTGGTTTGATTGTTGAAAAAAAGTAGGTTTCTGTTGAAAGAAGCAGTGGCTTTTTAATAGGTTTTTGTGTTGTATATTTAGAGCAATCATAATCGATTGCTCGTAAGCAATTAAGAGCCAGACACCACTCTATTCAAGCAAAACTATTTCTATCATTTGCTAAAATATTCAATTAAGCTTTATTCACTCACAATAGACATTTGAAGCGTATCTCGCAGTGAAAGCATACTTATGCTTTGTTGTTTTTGTTACATAGCAACTAATCTAAAGCTCTTTCATTTATTACATATTGTCTTGAAGAATTACAAGGAAAGATGTGCTTGAGAAGAGCAACAAGCATTGTTTTATTACATTTTGATTATGTGCATTGTAGTGGCATTTTTTCCCAATAAAGGTATGAGACAAAAGTCTTTTGAAGATTTATTTTCTTGCAAGAAAATGTCTACATTCATACAGCCATTGTGTTGGCTGTAGATTGGGACAAAGAGAAAATACCTGTATAAATGTAGTATTTATACCCTACTCAAATCAGGATGCTTCTATCTCAACCAATCATAATGCAGGGCTTAAAGTTCTCCGGCACCGTGCCAGATCTCCGTTGTGTGGCGTTTGGCTGCGGGGAAAAAAAGTCGCCCTACATTTAAAAACACTTGTTGATATCACGTTCGAGTTCATGAGTTCACCTACCAATGTATGAGAGGAACACAGCTTTCACTCTCAACCAAACTAACATTACTAGCCAATCAGAAGTTTTTGCTCTTATAAACACTAGACACGCATTAGCTGATGAATGGAAAAGAAGCCTGGGTCTCAAGCACGACACATTGAAAAAGCTGCGAGGCGCAATGGTCAAAGATTTCCATCTAGCGTCATATTTACATAGAAAAGCTATTAAAAAAGCAGCGGAGCTTTGTAAACAGCTCAGAGTTATCACATTATCTCCATAAGAACGATATGATTGCCAGAACGAATTTACCTGTATTTTTGAAAAGGTCCTGTTCACACATGATCTCTTACCGGTAACATATAAATATAGTCATATTAAAGCCTGTTTTTCCACTTAGTTCTCTTTGTATTACTAAAAAATATCAGATTACTCGTCAAAATAATCAGATTACTTGATTAGCAAAATAATCATTAGTTAAGCACTAGATTAGTTAAAACATTTCAAAATACAACTGCATTTTTACTTTTTGTGATAGACAAATATTTTGTCATTTGAAAATTTCTTAAAGTATTAAAACATTGTCTCGTTCTAGTGAACCAAGTATCTGCATTTCGTCTCACCTTGTGAGCTAAGTGTATTGTCACACCCCTAGTGTCTGTGAGCATGATAAAACTCACAATTTTCCAAGTGTCTGATATAGCTTTCATTCTTTAGGTCAATCATATATTCATGAAAAAAAAAATCAGTTTGAATAAGGAAAGCAATAACTTTGCCATAGTATCCTAGAACATAGTATCCTTTCAAATGTTAAAGGGGTCATATGATGCGATTTAAATTTTTTCTTTCTCTTTGGAGTGTTACAAGCTCTTGGTGCATAAAGAAGATCTGTAAAGTTGCAAAGACTAAAG
>NW_015551039.1:632324-652371 GCF_001515605.1 Sinocyclocheilus anshuiensis
AATCATTTTCTTTTTTTGTTTGCCAAATAACCCTGTGTATGTGTCCGCCCCCGCAACCCCCAAGCCCCGGAAAAAAAGTTCAGGCTCAGGAATTTTTTTTGCTTTAGCTAGGCCTGTCACGATAATTAAATAACCGTCTAATCGCGATTATTTGATCTAACTGCGATTGTTTCAGACCCGGTGCATCTACCAACCAAGGAAATGTGAAAAAGATTTACCCAGTAACTTTGTTTTGGTAATCCTTTTTCTGCAAGTGTCTGAAAAAACGAGCGCGTCTGATTTCGCTCCCCTAGTGACGTGGGGATCTCATTATAATATTATCGCCCCTTAATCTGTAAGTTTCCACCCACGGTGCCGTCATTTTGATTTCGCAAGCGACAACAGTGTACCAACTCTAATGCCATGGCAAAAGTTTGAGGAAAACATGCTAACTGTTCTGCCTTTGGCTGCACAGAACACTATTTAGTGTCCCAGCCTCAGAGGAGACAAGAGAGCAGTGGATTTATTGATTTATTTACTGTATATTGCTGCTGCCACACAGATCTAAAATAAACATGCGATTTATTTCCCAGCTGTTTACCTTCACAGACATAACCGACTGTTTTTGTAACTCGTGTGTTTTTAAAGCGCGTCTGATTTCGCTCCCATAGTGACGTTGCAAAGGGATCTAATTATAATATTACCGCCCCTTAATCTGTAAGGTTCCACCCACGGCTCCTTCATTTTGATTTTGCAAGCACAACGGTGTACCAGTTCTAATGCTAATGTTCTGCCTTTGGCTGCACAGAGGAGCACAGGACACTATTTAGAGTCCCAGCCTCAGAGGAGACAAGACAGCAGTGGATTTATTTATGTGCTTCGGATGTGCTGCACGGTATATCGTTTCAGCATCGATATCACGATGTGCGCTTCTGCGATAGTCACATCGCAGGATGTGCGATGTTTAGTATAGGTACTGATCGTTATATTTATACTGATCGTTTTCTTTGCTCACACACAGACACGGTGTGTACACCGGACGCGACAGCTGTACAGGGTTCATTGTATTTTGTTGCGTCGCACCGCACCGCTCGCGTCCGGTGTAGACATGGTGAGAGCCACGCAGATGCACGTGAACACTGAATTCTGTTCACTTCTGCGTCTATTTGTGCCTGAAATACTGTGCTCTCCAAGTATCCTTGTAAACACAGTTGCTTATGGCGCTCAGAAAACCGTATATCTGAAGTTTAAACTAATATGGTTGAAAACGCATGATTTCAGCGCGGTAAACATGATAATCAGAACCAAAACCGAACAGATGTTTTTTAGCAGGTCCGAGCTGTAATGGCGCAGCTCTATTCTGGAAAAGGGGGCAGGGAGCAGCAGCTCATTTGCATTTAAAGAGAAATGCACGAAAAACAGCGTGTTTCTCTTTCCACTCAAAATAGGCATTTTCAAAATGATGTAATAAATGATCTGTGGGGTATTTTGAGCTGAAACTTCACAGACACATTCTGGGGACACCAGAGACTTATATTACATATTGTCAACAGGGGCATAATATGTCTCCTTTAAATAGATTTCCTTTTATCTCTCAGCTTATTGAAAACTGAAGCAAACTGAAGCACTAAGAGAAAATCTAAAGACCACTCTCTAGTACAGCAAATAATACCAATAATAATATTTCAGTTAAAAATAAAACTTCCTCCACATGCATCATCCTATGTTTACTTCTTAGCATAACTGTCACGTTACAGCAGAGCTTTGGTTTGGGATTGTTGCTGTTTAAGGGGAGAAGTGAGTTTCCTGCAATCCCCCAGAGCGTTTGTTACCATTTGACTGATTATTTTAGGTGAATGTATGTATTGTCACTGCTCAGCCAGGCCTGCAGTTTCTCACATTAGATCTTCCCACCCTCTGCTAACCTCTCCACTGTCATCCATCTGTGTGTGTCCTCATGCAAGCATGTGCACAGATGTACATTTTTGGAGAGGGATTGAGGACTCCTTCGTTGTAGCATCAGAGTGAGCTGCGTCATCAGCTTTTCATGTGTTTTTTTCCCTCTTTTTCAACCCCCTCTTCCTTCTCGTCTCTTCCTAGCCTGTACCTTTTGCCCCCTTTTTCTTCATGGGTAAATAAACGGTGCATTCCAGGCTGTCAGTGTCTCTGCTTACGCACAGGCTCATTGTAATTTGTCTTTTATTGTATCTCTGGCTGGAGGTATTTGTTGGGGGTGTGTAATTGCTTCCAACTGAACATTGCTCCATTTCGTGGAGCCGGTGTGTCCACTCCTTCACCACGTCCCGTGCTCGGCTCCATAAGTGGATGAATAAATTATATTGTCAACAACATGATGGCTAATGTTATAATGTTGCCTGTTTTTCAACAAAAATGCACCAAATGAAATCACAAGTCATTAGTGTCAGCCAATAAATGTGATTTTTGCAAAGTTTTTCCTCTAATATTATTGTATTTGATTGATATATTTGAGCCAGTTAGTTGTAGTCAAATGGTCATGGGACCTCACATTTCTAGTTAGTTTATCTATCCTTTTCTTTTAAATACTGAAATTAGGGCCGCCCCCTAATAGTCAGTTAACCGTTAGTCGACGAAAAGAGGCTTAGTCGATCAAGATTTGATTAGTTGCTTAGTCGCAGAAAATAAAATTCCACGTGAAGTGATGAAGTCACATAGTCCGTGACAGACAGATCACTAACAGCTGGTCTATGTGGTAATTACAGTACATCAGTCAGGACATGCAAACGTTCGTTTCGTTCATCAACCTCAAATGTGGCTTATCATCTGAAACATGTAAGTAGCTGCAACATTACATGGCAGCTCGCTTTAACATTAACCTAGAAAAATGTGCACTATAATTTAAGTGTTTGTGCAGAGTGTGGAAGCTGAAATGTAGCACACTCACTGCATAACAGTTAACTTAAAGGTACCGGTGCGATCATTTGCATTTAACTTAAAGCTGCAGTCTGTAAATGTTTTGGTTAAAAATGATCCGAAATCAATATTTGAGCAAGTACATAACCAGCCAGTGTTCGAAACTATCGCCTTACTTTTGCCCGATTCACAACGGTAAGCTTATAATAATGTTTTCTGGTATGACAATTACAGATTAGACTGTACAGAAATTGAAATCTACTCACTTATACACACTATACTCAGTCACGCAATGCTGATGTTGTTAACATTAATAATTTGAGAATAAAGCATAATAATAATAATTTGCACGGTTTGATGTGATATGAGCTAATTTAGATTAAATCACCATTGGTAGTGCGATTTATTGTAATGCTTTTTTCCTCAGTTGGTCAGAACAAAAGTGGCAGACTTGTTACTTGTTCAGATGACAGTATCTGGTGATCACTTGTTTAAAACACCCTAAATTGTATTAACATTTACAATATAACCATTATTTCGCTAATAAATATCTAAATACAGTGGGTACGGAAAGTATTCAGACCCCCTTAAATTTTTCACTCTTTGTTATACTTTTGTTTGTTATATTTCAATATTCCAGAAAATATTATTCAGTGAATTAGCATTATCCAGTGAATTATTCTTCACTCTTTAGCCTATTAAACAGCTTATAAACCTACTAAAACTGTAGTTTAAAATGAAGTTGATATGAATCCTTTCCTTTATTTATTTTCTCCATTTGAAAACATTAGACCTTCTACATGTATTTTGCTTATTGTTAATATTAGTGTTGCTGCTGATGCTTTAAATAAAAATGTTTTTTTATTGTTGTAATATGAAGATTAAATTTAACATGAAAGACTGCTGATTTGCAACACTTTTTTTTTAAGATGACTGAAAGGAGGAAAAACCAAAGTGAAGCATGGACTTACTTTACTCAGTCATTTATTTACTTTATAACAGTAAATAAATATCGGTTCTGCATATCGGTTATCGGGCACATAAACATGCAAATAATTGGTATCGGTATCGGTTATAAAATATCAATATCGGTCGATCACTAATCCACACTGGTGCGGTGACTGACTGCCACACATACTCTTCAGAACATTAGATTCATCCGCGCTGGGGCCGTGCCGCCGCACAACCCACGCAAGGAAGATAATTCCACACACAGCTGCAATTGCAGGTTTTCAAACGGAGATGGCGCGACAAAGAGGCAAAACTTACGGACTGCAGCTTTAAAATACTGTCATTTTTGTTCATACAGAGTAATACATCTTTCGAATTTGTAAAAGATTTACTTATATTTACTCCATGCTTGCCTCACAGGCATGAAAAATATATCAATAGAAAGGGAAATGTCTACTTTTAAATGAACCATTTCAAATGGAAAACAAATATTTTCAGATATTATGTAATCCTTATGAAACATGCAGTGGAGATGATGAGTCAGTGTCGTCGACTTCATCACTGCAGCCAAAAATACAGAATTATTATAATTATAAGGCAGTCTTCTTGCTGTTTTTTCCCTGGCACATTCATAATCATTACTTCTGCGGTGCGCTGTGGCAAGCTGTAGGCTATAGGCAATTAAAGGCTCATCATTATGAATCATATGGTTTATTAATATAAACGTGTGACTAATTTTTTTAAATGAACAACTACTAGTCCACCAGAAAAATCTTTAGTCGAGTGCAGCCCTAACTCAAAGCCTATGATACTTCCAAAAAATATATATTTTTTACACTTAAATTTTGTATCTTTGTTTCAGCACTTGATCTTCTTATCACCATGTTGTGCTTGTCTAGTTTTGCCCATGAGATCTGACCCTGCTCAGCCATTAACTGACTTCCATGAAGTTTGAATTAGCATCTTCATACTCCAGCGTTCATGAAAGGACTTTATCAGTAATGAACAACAGAGATCCGCTGATTCCTCTGTTAAACTCCAAACATGCAGTGTCCTGAATTTTAATGTATCTGTGAAAGAGCCATTCCAAGTTAAATGATTCACAATGAGGTGACCTGGGAAGTGGTGTAGGCAGGGAGCTTTTGTGAGCAGAGGCAAAGCCGGAGACGGCTCACTGGGGCGGGAGAGAGAGACAGACTTGGAGTGAGAGGCCGGAGTGATGTTGTGGAATCTCCCCAGGGACTTCTGGGTAAATGTTCATGGATGGCAGCCTTTTGGAATGCTTACCAGTGGGGAGTTTTAATTGGCCAGAGGCCCTGCTCTGGTTTAGCAATCAGAGATGCAAAAGGATGAGAGCTTGTGGGTGATCGCTCAAGTGTGTACATCAATCTAACATATGTGTGTCTCACTGCACCGATTCAGAGTTTTTGAGGATTTACGTGGTATTAGGGCTCCCTGCCTGCCCGGCATCATACTTTACATCTGGTTTGTGTTTTGTGTAGTCTTGATGTTGCTTTGTGCCAAAGTGCACCACAGAAGACCAGGAGATGGTTTAACTGCTTTGCTCTTACCCTGGTTAATGATCAAACAACCGTCTAGACTCATAAGCCTGTTATTAAGAGTCAAGCGTTACGGCTCAGTAGTATGCGATCGGGACCTTGACTTTTGATGAAAACAACCATATTGCTTTGTTTTTTGCGCATCTATTTCTACATATCATATATCATCTACTTCATTATCCCACATGCCATCTGAAAAGAAAGTGTTGGTGGTTTGGTGTTTTGACAGCTGTGTGTGATAGCCTTTAATCCCTGATTAATTTAAGGAAGCATCATTTCGCACACTTGCTTTTCTTGGCCTTGTGGCAGACTGCCATGTGTCTTCAACTCTTAATTCTCCTCAGCTGAAATATCTAATCTCTGAACCATTTCAAAGCCAACTTTGAGTTCTTGTTTTATGTGATTTGAATGAAAAGCTCAGCAAGAAGTGGATTTAAACCTTTCTGTGGGCCTAAATCTTTTTTTGGATGTGATTTATGCGAATTCAGAGTGCAACCAGATGTAGGTAGCACTGACTGTAACTTGTTCTAAGATGTTTCTACTGGAACAAGGGTAGTTGACATGAAATAGTTTTTTGGTATGTTATCACATCCTTCAATGCAACATGAAGTAGTCCATCTTAAACTGTTTTTTAAATATAAATCTAATGCTGTTTTTATGAGCTTATATTAACTGAGAGACTGTAAGGAATATTAATATTTTTAAAGTTGCAATGTAACAGAAATAGAAGACCTTTTGTTCTGTCTATCGGTTGTTGATTAGATGAAGGCAGATCAGCTAAATACGAGTTTAAAGTCCATTGCTATAAAGGGGAGGGTTAAAGCACACTAAATAATTGGAGAAATCCAGCATATGTCACTGGGTCAAAAAAAGAGAAAAATTAAAGAAATGCATGGATCAGTCATTCACAATAAGATCATTAACATGCTTTTAGAAAACAGATCATGCCAACTTTAAAAATGTATTGTCACACTGCAAGACCATTTAAAATGAAGGTAAAATCATTAAAAAATTTAATAATTATTACTTAAAATACACATTTTCCATTATGCATTAATATAAAATTTGACCTAAAAAAAATCATGGTCATGTTTTGTATGAACTTGCCCTGTTGAACTTTTGTCAAGTTCTTGACTGCACAATTATCTCTGTTAAACCGTTATTAACCATTAACAATTTTAAGGTGAGGGAAAGTCTCCCTAGTCTAAACTTGTTGTCCTGTCATGAATTTAAATAGAATATTTTAGCCAAACGGTGGTTTTGTTTTGTCTAATCACTCTGTGTGTTGATTCCTTTATTTCGGCCTTACCGGACACAAGGGCCATAGTTTGCAGAATGAGCCGTGTGTCCCCGCTTGGCTGGACTGTACAGTATTTCCTGTCCCGCACAAGTGTCAGATGGGCCTCTTGGCGTGGGATATCCTGCTCGTTAACTCAGTTCCTCATTAATATGACACTTGCCCCATGGGGCTGCAGAGAGATGTGTCTATCAGAGGATATCGCTCGTAACTCCAGATTAAATAGCAAAAGGGATCAGCAGCGCTCATTCCAAACAAGGTCTTGATACGTGACCTCTGCGGACAGATCAACCAGATGAAGCAAGTAAACAACCTACTATGGAAAATGCCCAGCTTTGGATCAGTAGTGTATCCTGTGAATGTGGCCTCAGAAGATCAGGGAATAGTTGGTGCTCTCCGTGGAGCAGGAGGAGGATATATCAGGAATGGAAAGGGGGGCTGGATTAGAAAAACATTGCTCTAATTGTAGGTCAACAGACCTGTGAAGTTAGTTTTTTGCTAATGTTTTCATAGTGTTAGACTTGAGGAATGTGTCCTTGAGCACAGTCTCTGAGCTTTTTGAATTGCCCCCTTCACATTACCTCTGTGATCAGGCCTGTTCATGCCGTTAACAGCATCAACAGAACACGCATGAGTGCATATTCAGGGAAAATAGGACTTTCTTTGCTATTTTGAATCAGAGATTGATCTCCTATGTAGACAAGTTCTAAAGTTCATCAAGCTCATTTTTGGGAAATAAGTGGAAAAAGTGGGTCATTCTAAATGCATCATGGTTATGATGTCAGAACTATTAGTGTATTACCATATGGCAGCTCACATTTATGCATTTGTTTATGCAAGGCTTCCCAAATGGGGATTCGCAAACCCCTGTGGTTTCATGAGGTAACTGCAGGGGGTTCGTGCACTGATGAAAATAAAAATAAATAAATAAATGGGGCTACCAATATTAATAGATGACAATAATAAAAATACACTTAGTATTATTAGCATCAGAGAACTGTGAACATGCAAATTATTGAAATATTAACCTAATGTTTGGGATCCCCTGCTCCAATTTATGCATATTAACTAATCATAACAGATGCCGTTTACATATTGGAATTTACTATTTACAGGTTTCTCAAATGGTCCTTCCTCAAATGCATGGCATCGGCTGAGCCTGATCTTAAAACTCCAACAAACATAGCAATGGTTTGATAATTCCTCAGTGTTCGAGGGAATCTTTTGCAGAAAATCAGCCTATACATTTTTTGCTTTTAGTTGAAGCATTATAGCTACATTCGAGTATTTTATTTTAACATCCAACAATAATCGTACACTTCAACTTTAATTGTAGATACAACAGCAAAAACTGCCTGTATCATTTTTAAGGGTTAGTGAATCAGAATCAGAATCAGAATTAGCTTTATTCGCCAGGTGTGCAAACACACGAGGAATTTGTTGTGGTTTTTTAAGGTGCTCCTGGTACATACATACATACATACATCAGTAGGGGGGATGGAGGGGGAGGGTGTTGATGGTTGTGCTGTGAGACGGTCGAAGTGGGTGTGGGATGTCAGACCAGGCTTTTGCTTTTCAAACCTGCAGTAGAACTCGTTTAGGCGTCCTCTTTGGCCTGGCGAAGCTGTTTGAGTTTTGCACTGAACCAAGGTTTGTGAAAAAATTGCTTAAGACAGGACAAACAAACAAAAAAAGTACAAGTACCAAGTAGCGACAAACCATGGCTGCCATCCGCGGCGCCATCTTGGATGAAAGCAAAAGTGCTGAAAGCATCATCTAGTGAAAGCAAAAGTAGTCATTAAAAAGTGAAAAATGATTGTTTATGGTGCCCTGAAATAAGAAACCTTGACTAGCGGGATAAGTTCACTAAAATACAAAAATAAAATGCAAAAGAGGTAGAATATGTTGTTTAAGAAGGGAAAAGGGTAGTAATTTAGACTAACATTGAGCGAATAATAGCTTGTCTCATTAAATCTGATGAATGTTACAGGCCAATATGGCCTACATGTAAGCTTTAAGTGCCTCCTTACCAGGCCGGTTTTTCTCAGTGCTTCACTCCAAGTGCCATAAAACGACCCCCTTGACATCATCCACCATTTTGTTTAGTGATCGTACGCACCGGCCAGCTCTGCTGTCATTTCCATTTAGCCGTCCTACATTTATTGCGAGTCTCTGAAAGGCATCATTGTGCTGGCAATAGTGTTGTAAACTTGTCATTGCAATGTTTGAGAGATGCTGGATTGGATTTGGAGAGAAAGAGAAAGTAATTCCCCTCTTTATAACCGCCATATGAGCAGTTGCTCTGTAATAATGGGTTCCTGTTACAGTTTTCCCGTTTGAATCCGCACCCATTGCGGTGGGAACTGCACAATGAAAAACTGAGGATTTGTATCTTTACCTTCTCTACAACTCCATTATTAGAGAGCGCCAGCTGTTTCCTCATGAACAAGATGCCAGTTGTGGCCTCTCATACTCGTTGAGTGAACCAAAGTATTTAGAAAGGTCTAGTTCGGTCTCTGTATTTGTTTTGTTTGTTTTTTTCATCAAAGTAAATTCAAAATGTTTCATTTTTAGTTAAATACTGGAAAACATTTTTATTTACAATGTCTAACAATAAATTTGCTATTTTTTTTATAATTTAACAATATTTATCCACAGGTATCAGTTTTAACTTTTTTTCACTAAAATGGTTTAATTTAAAAAGTGCCTCAGGCACTTCTGTGAAAAACATTTGAGTTTAATGCAAACTAGGGCTGCACGATTAATCGCATGCGATATTTAACGTGCATCTTGTCAGATAGCCGGTTCTGTAATCAGCGGTAAATCTCCATCACCTGCGTGCTTTCACATTGAGCAGCATTAACTACACAGAGCCGTTGTTCACTGATGAGCTGCGCAAAAAATCGCACGAATATGAACGTGGTTTAGCGCAGCTCGTCATCGCATGCGATTAATCGTGCAGCCCTAATGCAAACAAATAGTTGAGTCAGAGTATTGGAACAATTCATTGAAATGGCCTGTTTAAATTTCCCAGCTCATTCTGGCTTTTAAAATTGACATCAAAAGACATTATCAAACCATTTTGTTTGTAGATTGTGACACAAGGAAAAGATTGTCTATTCCTAAACAGTATTTCATTACATCAGACTTGTGCAATGAAATGCACTTTTGGAAACGTAATGGTGAAATAAAAGCACATAAGGCATCAAGATACTCATAATCTTGCTTTCATTTTATATTGCCAGCAAATATATTGTGGGAACTCAATATCACCCAGCACTAGTGATTACCAAGAGTGCCTCTAGAAATATAAAGCTGTGTTTTCTGGCTCTTGTTGTTTTTGTAAAGCATTGTAACTTGTAAGTGAATGTTTTGTGTGCTTCATAAATGCTTTAGAGCTGTTGCATGATGCCATACTTGTTGATATCAAGGCCCTTGTCCATTCAGGCTGTTAGACAGAATTCAGGGAAGGACGATTGTTAGGAGACCTTGTGAAAGCTCTCCTTCCTCCACCCTGTATTCATGAGTCTGTAAATGAAGGATGGACAGTCCAAAGATAGCCTCAGGCCACACAAAGAGAGAGGAGTGCTGAGATCTGTCTTCATGCAGATGGTGTGAAGGCAGGAGAGTGCATCAGCAAGGACATGTCTGAACATGCAAGGCACATTCTGGAGGAGACAACCATATAATAGAAAGGCTATGATTTAGAAATCAAATATCTAGCTCTTCCTTTTATCCCATTAAAACTGCTCTCATCTCGAAGCTCATAGCAATGCATGACTGTCCTCTGCCAAAAGGAGGGAGTGTACTCATTAAATGCTCATTCCACAAAGGTTTCAAGCAATACTCATTTAGAGCATTTCCCCTCAAGGTTTGATGTTTTATCACCATCTGCAAGTTGTTGTTATCTCTTATGAAAACTAGCCTAAAGAACACATCTGATTTAGTTGGGTCGGGCCGCCTCGAACCCCAGGCCACAACAGAGAAAAAGCTTCTTGTCCAAATGTAGCTTGTTACTGAAGCTTGTGCTTGTGTAAAGATGGCTCTGGTGTTGGGATGTTGGCCATGTTGTTTTGTAGTCAACTCTCACAGGAGTCTCCCGTCACTGTGAAGAATTGTCTTTTTTGCGCCTTATAAAGTTTAAACAATGTATTTTCTTCTGTTTTCTACAGTAAAATGAGCTTAAACCTCTTAATTCAAAATATTATGGACAATGATGACACCTTTGCAATGTTTGCATGCTTATTTGTGATTAGTTGTTTTTCTTGCATTTATTTGCATACTGAATTATTTTTCTTGACATTTGACCTTAGTGAGTGTAGGCCAGGGTTGTTATTGTTAACTGAAACTACTAAAATCATTTTTGGTATTTTAAATAAAATATAAATATTAGATGAAAAACTTAAACTTATTTTCAGTAAGTTTCCAAGGCAAGATTTCTAGTTTTAGTTCTAAGCTAAAGTTACAATGAAAAGTAATATAATAGTATATTAATAATAATAAAATAACACTGTGGTAGGCATCTTGTTTTTTTTCTCTCTCTTAAAAAAGCTGAAAGGGCCAGATAACCGGTCTGTTTAACTGTCTTAGGTTCCTATGTCACTTATAATTTTCCACAACACAATTTCCAGAGGGGCTTTTTTCCAACAGGATTTTCCATTGTTGCGTCAGCTAAATATTACAGCCCTTTGAAGTGTACTTCTATTCCTCAGCCTTGTTTTTATTAATGGAAATTAAAAATGCCTTATCTACCTAAGGTTGTTTGTCCAATACAATTCAGTATGCAAATAAATGCATGAAAGAAGACCAATCACAGTTAATTATGCAAATATTAAAAGGCATCATTTCTGTCAGTTATACTTTGAATGGCAATCATTAACAGTGTTGTGTTATGTGGAAATACATATTTGGTTTCTCTGTGGTTTTGACGAGGGTGTCTTTCAATCTACTCTGTTGAGGAAAAGAGTAGCTGAAAATGGCTTTCTAAGAAATGTGAGTTTGTTTTTCATGGAAGAAGCCGAATGATGATTCTCCATGGCTCATAACCACCTGAAATGATGGTTGTACACAGAAGCGATGGTTTTGATGACACTCGTGCAGGCATGTGGAAGTTGCCGCATGTGTCTTATTAGGCAGACAACAGGGAAGCCCATTACTCTGTTTCTTTTGGCAACAGCATGTTGATGTGGTGGCCAGAGTAATTTAAAGTGCCGGCCTGCCTGAAATAATCCCCCAGAGAATTTATGACTTCTGACTCAGAGGGTCCGGCCTGTGATTGAGTGCGTGTGTGTGTGTGTCTGTAATATGTGTGGGTGGTGGGTCTGCTGGTCAGTGCCTAGCAGGGTCACAGTGCATGGCCTGTCTCAGAGGAGTGGCTGTTAACCTTCGACCTCTGTGGTTCAGCCTGCTGGCTAGCGGTGTGGGGTTATGGGGGCTGAAGTCTGTCTGGGGCCAGGGGCACATCGTGTCCGGGGAAGAAGCAGAGAGAGGAAAGGGGGGCATCAGGGCTAATCTTGGTTTTGTCCACAGGGCAATTTCCATCCACTCATCCGTCAGCAAAACAGAATGTTCTTGGGCCTCCAGAACAGCAATAGGAAGTGACATATTGAAGACGGTAATAACAAATATCTTTTTCAGATTTATAGTCAGGTGGTTTACTACTAAGAATCACATGGAAATGGATCTTATTGCTGTCAAAAAGTTTGGCCTTGCGTTAAAGCAACATGAAATCACAGAGGGCCTCCCTTTTGCATGTGTCCGCCAAGATTAGCTTGTGCATGCAGCCATATTGACTTGGGACTCTTAAAAGATGGATGTATTGATTATAAACCTATTGAGGAAGATGTGAAATATGGTTTGTTTTAGCAGGCTGATGTGTCAACTTTGGCATCAGCAAATAGCATTTAGTGCAGCTAGTGGTGCAGAAATTACAACTTTTACGTTTTGGAGTACATATAAACTCAAGAAGGCCGTATTTTTATGTGTAGCTTAAAAATCGTTACTAAAATCACGTTTTCCCCTGCATTGAATGTTTTGATTAGTTAATGGTCTGTATTGAAATGGCCAAAGGTTCAAAATTGTTTTCCCTGTTCAGTAATTTGCAAAACCTTTAAATTTGGTTCCATTTTCTGTGTTTTTACTAGAATATTTGCTTTGCTTTTTCAGGTTAGGTTCTCTTTCTCCAAATGCCCTTATACAAAGAGCTGTCTGTTGGGCTGAGATATGATGTACAGGTCTTGTATGTACCTGATGCCAAGTGTGTGAAAGTGAGTGAGTGATTTGGACGGGGTCCCAGTGGAGTTGAGGGGTACAGGTCTGGGGCCGTGGCAGGGTGAAGGTGCTGCTCTTTTTCAACTTTACAAGCTAACTTCTTGAGACTCCTTATGTACAAATCAGTAACTTCTGTTTATATATTTTTTGCAAATCTGCTTCAATGCAGGATTGATTAAGGTGTTTGACACCCCACTGATATCTGTTAAAGAGCAGATCATTGCCATGCACAAGATGTCCCATCCCTCACATTAGCACACACTGCCTCTCCTTCCTGCTTTGCATGTGTAAAACAAGCCCCGGCAGTGGTCAGTGACAATTCCTCTTGGATATTTTGTGAGATGGTGATTATTTGTAAGCTCTCAACAGCTCCTCACTATTCACCCATGCCGATGTCACAGATATCGTAGTGCACATGACAGAATGCACTGCACCAGTTACAGACAGAGTAGTGTGCATGAGTAAACCCAAGTTTGTCAACCCAGGGGTGAAACGACCATTATATATAGCTGCTTTTCAAAAATGTAGGTGATATTCTGCCACTTTACCGGCCAAAATCTAATAAAAAAAATTGAAAAAAAAAAAAAAGTAAAATAAAAATACCGTTATGCTGTTTGCATCGGTGCTTTCATTCATTAGATTGATCAATCAATTGAATTGTTCTAATCTGTTTTTCAATAAATTATTTACGACCATTGGGTGAGCATTGTCACCTAATTAATATTCATGAGCCATGCTAATATGATTGATTATCATTTCAGATTGTTCTTGTGCCCCAATCATCCCTCACAGAAACACAGTGGCCTTCAAAATCATCTAAATTTCAATTAATAAATATGAAATGTATGGAGCCAAATGTAGATCCACACTGAGAAATGGCCTGAAAGCGGGGATCTCTCATCGGTGTGCAGTGTGCTATCCAGAGTGGCCAGTCTCGCTGAACAGCAGCATGGGTAGCCAAACCACCGGTCGGAGTCCAATCCACTGAAAGGACCCTTGTGTTCTCTTGAATTCCAACAACCGCATTAAAAAAAGAAAGAAAAACAAAACATTATTGCAGCTGCGACTTCACAGTCCGCCCTGCTCACACTCCCCATGTTAATGTGATGCCTTGTTTAATCCAGCCGCTCGCTGTCCATCTGTGCCGTTCACTCGATGACCGAAGCGCAGACTTGTTTTCTGATGGGGCGAATCACGAAGAAAGCCCAGGTTCCCTTAGAGCTACTGAAACATGCGTCCACAGTGTCTTGAATATTCCGTTTTTGCTTTTTATCTAGGATGACTGTGGCTTATTAGCTCACTTTATACTATAAGCACATTGTGTTCAGTTCTGTTTTGATTTGTATTGGATATGAGTTTGACGTTAGGTTTTCAGCTTTCAGTTCTCAAAATGTCTAGACATAATTCATTTGATGAAGAATGGGTAAATAAAAGGACTTGCTCTGTAACATCTAAGATTGGCATTGTAAAACCGCTTTATGTTGTCAAAGTGGTGGGGTCCAAAAGTCTGAGACCACTACTAGAAATGCTTTTTCATTTACAAATTGCATAGCATAGCAGTGAAAAGTTGGTTTATATCTATACTATAATAATAAAACATTTAAATAAATGAAATAAATACATAATTTAATAATAAAAGTATTAATAGTATATTATTGTTATTAAAATTGTATAATGGCAAAAAGAAAAGCAATGTTTTGTTATACTGTTTACATTTCTTACACTTCTCTCTGTTTGCCTTTTTCAGGAAATCATCTGAAGGTGTGTCCTCAAGGTTTCTCCTGCTGTACTCTGGAGATGGAGGAGAAACTGAGTCAGCAGAGCCGCACGGACGTGAAAGCCCCCGTTCATCAGCTCAGCTCCAACCTGCAGAACACCTTCACCCAGAGACACCGTCACTTTGACCGTCAGTACAGCTCTTACACACATTCACGCATGCAAATCTACCGAATCCGAATGTTTGGCTTATCATTTGCATTAAAATGAGTTGCGATATTGATCCACTCATGCTGCCCTTCTGTACACTGCTAGAGTTAGCTTGACAGACACCCCCGACTGCCAGACACACAGTCTATACATCCATTTCTCCACCTGTCCCTCAACATCCCACAGTCATCTGCCATACACACACACACACACACACACTCTCATGCTTGCAGACAGACCACACACACACATGCGGAGGCCTGGGTTCCTCTCTGCAGTGCATGTGGCAGTGAATATCAGGCTGAGAGAGAGGGATCAGGTTTCCCCAGTGTAGGGCAGAGGGGTGCATGGGAACATGCATCGACACTGCTGACTCATTCAGGAGGGGAAAACCCCACAGACGCTATCACACACACTCTCTCGCCTGGTTTATAATGCATGTTTTATGTGCTCACTTCTCTTCATGCTGTAATGCCATAAAAAGTGTGTCAAATGAGGAAAAGTGAGACAAACTAAAGGCCTGGTCACACGCATCCGGATAGAACCAGAGTTCATCAAGGGTACATTTGAAGGAAAAACATCCCCCTGGGTAGCTGAAAGAGTTAGAATCGAGCCAGGACTGTGTCGGGCTGTTGCCTCTGAGATGAAATGGTGAGATGGTGTTTGGATTGATAGTCAATGACTGGACAGACAAGGAAGGATAAATTAAGTGCTGATGGCACATCTCCCTCACTCACACATGATTTGTCACCCATCCGCTCTGAGCCACAGCTATTTCTAAATGAGACCCATGTTGACTCGCATGTGGCCATCCAGCTTTACCAAAGCTCTGTGTCTCTGGCAGCGCAGCCGGGTGGTTTTAAATGGACTCAACACAGTCGGTTTTCTGGCAAGTTCTGCGAGAGCTGGGGTGTGTTATGATGTTCAGGGTTGTTTGAAGCATACTCTTAAATGATGTGTAACAACATCTGATGATAATGTGAGTATTTGTGTGGACAAGTGTTGTCAAAATGCTAAAATTTAAATAGTCAATAGCAATGCCAGTGAAATTTTCACGATTCTCTGTTGAGGCATTCTTTATTAATCACAGCAAAAATGAATATGCTATTGAAATACTACTTTTATATATTAAATAAATAAAAATGCAGTGTTTTCTTTTTATTGCTATTGATGTTGTTTAAAGGGGTCCTATTATGCTTTTTCACTTTTTCAACTTTAGTTAGTCTGTAATGTTGCTGTTTGAGCATAAAAAAAGATCTGCAAAGTTACAAAGCTCAAAGTCCAATTCAAAAGGAGATATTTTATTTAACAGAAATCACATTCAAGACTTTGTAAAAGAGCATAATAGGACCCCTTTAATTAATAATAATAATAATTGTTATTCTATCAAAAGTATTTATTAATAATATTGATATTAAACAACATTTGTAACAGCATGTTTACTTATATTTGCAAAACTGTAGTAATGCAGTGTTCATTTGTTTTGTTAATTTCTTGTTTAATATGAATTATTAATAAAATAATAATTGTTTTTATTGTCAATAATAATTATTATTAAGCAACTTTATTAACAATAAAAGATAAAGGAAACTTCTAAAAATATTTAAAAAATATATAAAAAAATGCTATTTTTTTATTTTTTAATAGTGTTTAATATTAATGATATTATTAAAATAATAATAATTTGTTGTGCTATCAATAATTATCATTATTAAACAACATTATTAACAAGAAAAAAATACAGCATTTTTAAAAGTTATATTTATGGACTTTTTATTCCTTTATTATTCAGACAGGACAGTGGAGAGATGACAGGAAAGCATTGGGTAGAGAGAGGGCAGTGGGGTCGGCATAGGACCTCGAGACGGGACTTGAACTCGGGTCACTGTGAGCACAGTTGTGCTGTATATGTCGAGGATGTCATTTTTACTTTTTTAATACTTTGAATATGAGTGCCTTCAATAGCATATTCGTTTCGCTGTGGTGTAAGGCATTTTTCTTTTCCTTGTAAGTTTAATAATAATAAAAATACTAGACAGTACTTTTAGGCATGTTAGATTGGTTTATTAGGCATTTATTAAATTTGTTTTAATAGAATCTTGGTACTGAAGTAACATCTTTTTACATCCCTGTTGCGGAGGAAAGGGAACAGAATCAGAGGTGATGGCTTGCAGGGAACATTGATGGAAGTGAGAGGTGACCTGGTCAGCTCTCAAGATTGCCTGTTTGTGTGAATGTAAAAAGAAAGTGAGTCTTCAGGGAGTGAATGGTAACAGGGATTGTGTGTATTGCAGCCAGATGTGAGCAGGAATGTGACGTGTCGGAATGCGACGGTGGCCAGATCCCATCCGCCGCCTCCTCTGCTCTTTTTCTCTGCTGCCTTTTGTCCCCATTCTCCACCTTTTCTCTCTGCCATAAGTCTGTTATGCCTTTCATTTCTCCTCCATCTCCAGGTTCTCAGGTCTTTTGAACTCTTACCGTGGGAATAGGCACTGAATCGCCAGTCTGCGTAAAATGTGCACTAGACCCTGGCATGTGACTTAATGAGCTAAACAGCCTTAAAATACCAGTAGCTTTTATGCTTGCAAACAAAGACACTCTTAATGCATTCTTTCATTGAAATGCAAGTATTTTCTTTGCTTTGGAAATGTCTAAGGTGTAAATGAGATCTCTTTGAGTCTCTTTGAGAGTGTAAAAGAGGCTTTTGCTACAGAAGAAACACATTTTTCTCGTTTACGCACAAATAGATGTTTCCTCTGTGCTGGACAGGCCTACAAGATGCAGAGGTGAATGTATTTATAGTAGTTGGAGATGGTAATGAAGACTAAATGGTTACATGCAACTTGTTCAACAGGAAATGCGGTAGAACATGTTCGCTATCAACACAGTGGCTAGATGTCATTAAGATTAAATGAATTTAAGCACACACACTCTTAAGTAGTTTGGGTGCGTTTGCACTGGAAGCAGCCTCTGCTTTGAAAGCCTTGAGGTTGGCGTCACGGGCAATTAAGTCCCCTAGCAGAAATAGTTTTCCTCTAGAGCTTGGTATGTTTGTTCCTCCCCATGCATCCGGTCTGGGTCTAGGTGACCCTGTCTGGAGGAGTTGTGATTGCACTGTAAGAATTAGGTTTAACCCCCTAGCAAATTCTTCTCCTTGACGCCTCTGCAGGGGGGTAGAAATCCCACAAGGAAAGAAAGAAGCTGAGCAACTAATTGGCACAAATGGGGAACAATTACTGCCTGGGATAAAGAAGAGTTATCAAAGGGGGATGAGTAGAGGAATAAGCTAGTGTGGAGGGTGGGACAGTGAATAAGGAATTTTCCCTCCTCTGGATCTCTGAGGAACATGTTTGAGCGCTCCGAGATTTGGGACCTGTGTTGAGGCATTTGTTGAGTCCAAACACCCCTTTCCATTCCTCCTCATAGATATTGTAATACGGTTCTGTAATTCTCTCGGCGAGCACCCTCCCGGATAACCTTTCACACACATCTTTAAACCGATGCGGGAAGGTCGTTTTAATGGAAAAATCAGAAGGCAGGTCTGCAGCCCGCTTGTTGGCAGACTCCCGTGTATCATAAAGTGTCTTTTAATGACGAAGTAGCATGCCTGAATAACTAGAACAGGCTCTCATGCTAGGTTGTTCGAAAAACACATTATTTTTCACATATTTTACATTATTCAATTTAAACCCGGATGATTGTCACCACTCTAAGTTCATCAGCCTTGGAAAAGCTAGCGTGTCTCAGACATAGTGATAACACTCGTTGCCTTCTCTAGTGCAGCTCAACCAGGTCTCGTCCCATTCGTGTGATATCACAAATCCCGGAAAATATGCATTGTAGTCCAAACGAGTCGTTCTTTGTAGTTTTTGAAAAGTGATTTCTGTTAAATAAAATATCTCCTTTTGAAGTGGACTTTGTAACTTTGCAGATCTTTTTTATGCTCAAACAACAACATTACAGACTAAAGTTGAAAAAGTGAAAAAGCATAATAGGACCCCTTTAATTTTTTCTGTAGTTTGTTTATATATACATATACACTTTTACAAAACAATTCCAATAAAAATTCAGTAATTTCAAGTTTTAGGGAACATAGTGACTTTTTTTCTTGACATTTTGCAAACTAAACTAACCTTGCCTTCTCTTCTCATTTTATGAAACTGACCTTGACACAGAGTCAGAAGGTTTTTTTTTTTTTTATGCCCCTGCAAGTTGGTTGCACCACATGACTTTAAAGCTGCAGTCTGTTACTTTTTTTTGGTTAAAAATGATCCGAAATCAATATTTGAGCAAGTACATAACCAGCCAGTGTTCAAAACTATAATTAAATTATATTCCAGTTATAAATGTGATTCTGATTACAGATAGCCTGGGATTACAAAGATTTGTGTTTTAAAGAAAAAACAGTTCGAAGGGAGCATAATTTGCTTTTTGGGTTAAAGGCACAATATGTACGATTTGTTTATTAAAATATCCAAAAACCACTAGAACAGTGTTATATATTTTGCTGACTTGTGTACTTACATTATCCCAAATGTTTTGAAGAATGTTTAAATCCAGAGAAATAAGCAATTTTAACTAGTGACACGGAGCATGTCCATAGTGTCTTTGTGTCGCCTGCCAATGACGTCATAACCCGTCGATTTCCGTTTTTGTTTTATAGAAAACATGGAAACACCAAAGACGCTTTAATATGTTGTGTGTTTTAATAGACCGGTGACGACCGCACAGAGTATTCATTTAATTACAGTGACTATAGCATTTCTGTCCTAAAGAAATGGCCAAATATTAAAGATTAAGTGGACATTTGAATTAAATGATGCTTGGTCAATATTGAACAAGGATTAGATCGCACAGCAATGTGTAAAAACAATCGTCAGTCCGTTGGTGCCCTCTGCAGGCCTTTGTTGTAATGCGTAATGTACATTAGCTCTATTGTTTATAATACATTGTATTTTAACAATTTTGTTCAATAAAACCATATGATTTCTTGCTTTTGATAATTTATTTTAACTAATTATTATTGCCTCATTGCTATTGTATATGTATTTTAAGTAATTTTAAAGGCCTTTGTTCACTTACATCTATTTTTATTACCACAAAAATTGTTTATTATAATTATAGGGCACTATGAAATCCGTTTTATTTCCAAATTCATTTTTTTCCATTTTCA
>NW_015551039.1:652924-657340 GCF_001515605.1 Sinocyclocheilus anshuiensis
GTTTTACAGTTTTATCTTTACCAAATTCTGTTTTCCATTATTTTCTGGATTCCATTTTAATGGTTCCATTAATTTTTAATAATCAAAAGCATCTCCAATTAATTGATTTTATTAAAAAAAAACAGTATATATTTTTTTCCAGAAATACTGCACATTTACATTTTTCTCCTAAATAAATTCTGGTAAATAATATTTCTGGTAAATACTCCTTTAAAAAGTGTTTTTTGATGATAATTTTAGTATTAGTAGACTAGAACACGTGGATATGTTGTCATTCTTACACTAATACTGAACTTTGATTTCAGTGATTTGGACTATGAGATGGACACTTGCTTCTTGCACTTTATGTTGCACTTTACTTTTTTACTTTTGGATTTCATTTGGTTTAATGAAATATAGTTTAATAAAATATTGTTAAGTAAAATTGTTGATTTTTTTGTGGGGAATTAATCGTTAAGATTAATCGATAAATTAGTCGATAGATTAATCGAAATAAAAATGGTCATTAGTGGCAGCCCTACTTTAAAAGAATTTCTTAATATGAAATTCGAAGAGTATGACAATTAGATTAGACTGTGCAGAAATTGAAACCTACACGCTAATACACACTATACTCATAGTCACCAATGCTGATGTTGTTAACATTAATCATTTGAGAATAAAGTATAACAATAATAATAATTTGAACGGTTTGATGTGATATGAGCTAACCGATCTTTAGATTAAATCACCATTGGTAGTGCGATTTATTGTAATGCTTTTTTCCTCAGTTGGTCAGAACAAACGAGGCAGACTTGTTACTTACTTGTTCAGATGGCAATATACGGTGAAAATTCTTATTTGGGTCATATTCCAAGATGTAGGCTAGAATCTGTGATTGCGAAGTACAGTAAATATCCACACTGGTGCGGTGACTGACTGCCACACATACTCTTCAGAACATTAGATTCATCTGCGCTGGAGCCGTGCCGCCGCACAACCCACGCAAGCTAGATAATTCCGCACACAGCTGCAATTCCAGGTTTTCAAACAGAGATGGTGACAAAGAGGCAAAACTTACGGACTGCAGCTTTAATTTAGCTAACAAAAGTTTTTTGAATAGTAATATTTTAACATATGTGCTTCACTGCTTTTTTCTGGTAATCATTGCATACATGAATTGTGTTTTAATGTATTTAAGTAAATTAGTAAATTTGGACCAAAAAAAACGCCATTGTGTCATTGACCCATAAGCAGTTTAGCAAACATTTGAGTTTTTTTGCATTTCATTGGGGTGTAATTATTGTCTCTAGTCATGCCTTGATGCATATGCACAAAAATCTTCCAAGAACTACAAAAATTAATTTCACTTGACTGTGATTTAGCATGCGTGTCCTTGAAGTGGTTTTCTGACAAGTGGCTCATATAAATTCGTTTTCTTTGGTAATGGCACACAAACCTGCAAACCTGGAAAATATTCTCATCCTCACCTCTTTCCCATCTTTTCTTTTGACTGTGATTTAGCATGCGTGTCCTTGAAGTGGTTTTCTGACAAGTGGCTCATATAAATTCATGTTTTCTTTGGTAATGGCACACAAACCTGCAAACCTGGAAAATATTCTCATCCTCACCTCTTTCCCATCTTTTCTTATGTTTCCCTCTCCTCGTTCTTTGCTCCCCCCTGACATTAAACTTGTGACAGCTCTGAAATTCCTCGGGATCTGGAGGAAGGCGGGAAGGCGGCCCTTAAGGTTTAATCTCTGTCAATGGAGCGTGGAGCTGGGTGCCTTCTATCTCTCTCCCTGTGTTGGGCCAGGGGCCGAGGGCCACTCGTGAGAGGGGAGCTAAATGCGAGGCCTGCGGTGTTTCCGGTATCCGTGGTTACACAGCAGGATGGGGCATTTAGAAAAGCCCTCAAAGCCCTACACTTGCATTCCCCTGTCCGTCTCTCACACGAGCACACACACCTCTTGTCATTCACCTGACTGTGTGTTAGCTTGAGATGGAATTGACAGCAGCACAGTGTGCCTTGTTTGTTTATAAACCTGAGTTGTCTTGTTTGTGTCGACGAAGCCTATGGGTAGTGAAAGACTGTTTACGAGAATACCAGACGACGCTTTCAGATGCATGGCCACTTAACACTTCAAAGTCTCACACATTATGCGCAGGGCATCTGTGCTGCGGGCCGGCGGGCTTTTAGCGAGAGGAGAAAGGTGATACAAAGGCGAAAAACAAATGGTGCACTTTGCGGGCCGAGCATGTGTGAGCACGGGAAGAGAGGTGAAGCATTTCTTTGGAATTCTCATTTTGTTCAGATTAAGAAAGTAGGGTTTGCCGGGCCGGGAGAGAGAGAGGGTTTCATGGGAGAGAGGGGCTGGATTATTTGGGGAGGCTGGGAGGAAAGGGGGCCTGACATTCCACAGGATGAAGTAAGGCATTGTTCCCCGTCTCCAATGAAGAGAGCCTTCTGAATCCACTGATGAACTGAAAGCAGGAGAGAGTCAGCGAGTGCGAGGGGTTTCAGGGGGGTACAGGTCCGTTTTCGGGGAGGGGGGTTGGCATTATTCAGTAATCCTATTGAAAAGCCTTCTGAAGGACGGCGCAAGAGCGGTGCGGAGAGAAAGAAAAGTGAATGGAATGTGACAACAGGAAAATGCCATTGATAGCGGTCAGCCTCAACCGGCTCGATGGGCGAGACGTTAGCTGCCCTTCATCCTTTCTGCACTCTCAGCTCTTTCTCCTTTGACACAAAAGTTATTTTCCTGGAATGTAGTGAGTGAAAACCTTGCGTCGGGTCAAATTGGAATATGCATTAATCTGTTTAGATAATAACCATGCGCTTTTCTGGCCTCCCTGGCAGTTCTGGTAGGTTTTCCAGTCAGTGAGAGCAAGTTAGGCCGAGGGCTCTGTGGAGCACTAAATCGCTGTCTCCTGAGCGTCATTGTAATGAAAAGTCATGGACGTGCTGCCAGCTGACGTTCCAAAGTTAATAACAATTAATTTTATACGTGTTGAAGTTGACAGTCTGTGTGCTTTTTCTAAAGTGAAGTCTTTCTGCGTGCACACTCTGTTCCGTGTTACACATGTGCTCAAATTCAGATCTGTTATGTTTGTGTTCATGGCCAGTAAGTGCACATTCTTTTAAAGGGGTCATATGATGCGATTTGAATTTTTCCTTTCTCTTTGGAGTGTTACAAGCTCTTGGTGCATAAAGAAGGAGGAGAAACAATAATGTACAGTATGTGGAAAATAATGTGTTTTTTTAACTTTAAACACATTTCATTACACCAAATACACAAAATAATGTTCTTTTTAGCAGCATCATATGACCCCTTTAAAGATAAGATGTAGCGATCTCTTTTCTTATCTTGTATCTTATTTCTTACCCGAGAATGCTTTAAAGATGAGGGCTCGCCAAAAATACCCATTTGCAAAAGTTTCTTAATGTACAACTAATGAGTGTTAAAACAGTATTTCTCTCAAAAATGAAAATTATCATAATTTACTCCCTGCTATGTTGTTCCAAATGGAATTTTTAATGAATCTTCATAGAGATCTTTTCTGACAGTTCATAGTGGTCTCATCTGTCACATTTCAAAAAGGGCAAAAAAGCATAATAAAAGCATTGTAAATGCAGTCTAGATGACTTTGCCTGTATTCCAGGTCTTTTGTAGACATTAACTTGTAATAAATTGACAGGTCGGACTTCATCAGTTGTTATAGGTTTATCATATGACCTCAGAAGACTAAAAATATAGTACACAAATTGTGTAACCTACTTTTTGGTGCTTTTTACTGTAATCTTTAGTTATTAGTCTTTTTTGGACTTTGGCAGTTAAACATTTGTAATGCTAAAATTGAAATGTAGGACATTTAAAATATATGAACTACTAATCTAGTATCAAATAACAAACTACAGTTCAAATTATAATCACATACTTTACACGTGCTTTGTTAGTCAACAAAAGTGTACAAAAAATGATTAAAACTGATTAATAATGTACTTTGAAGTAAAAAAAAATGTATTTGACATGATCACAAAGTGCACTTTTTCTTGTTCTTAAGAGTGTTAAACTGTCATGAAAGTGTACTCTATGTACACTTAACTAGCCTTTTATTTCATTAATATTACCTACAAGTAATTTTTTTTTAAATATATACAGTATATTTATATATATATATATATATATATATATATATATATATATATTAGTGCTCTCAAAAAAAGCACGTTAACGCAGGTGATACATTTTTTCAGTTTAAAGGGGTCATATGATGCTGCTAAAAAGAACATTTATTTTGAGTATTTGGTGTAATGAAATGTGTTTATGCGGTTTAAGGTTCAAAATGGTCGTGTCCTCATTTGGAAGGCCAAAGTAGTTTCGCTTTCACAACGAAACACAGTGTCACACACGGCGGCCTTGAGTGAGCGGCGTC
>NW_015551039.1:657499-669265 GCF_001515605.1 Sinocyclocheilus anshuiensis
ATTGAAATCGCATCATATGACCCCTTTAACGCGTTAAAAATATTTAACGCCGTTAATGCAGGGGCGGGGCTAGTGTTGGCCACCCCACTCACAACTGCTGCCTGTCTCTTTTTACTTGCTAATTTAGTCACAGAACGTCTTTACGAGCACATCAAACAGAAGACATTTCAGACGCGCACTCCACTTCACCTCAGCGCCAGGTGCGAGTCAAACGAGCGCGGAAACGGTACTGTAGGTTACTCGGCGCGCACGCTTCAATTGTATGCACAAAGGCGCCGGCGCACGCTGTAGCCTTTATCATTTCATATCAAAGTGCGAAAGAAACTACGTGCATGCAATGTCGTGGTCAGTTAAGTCATGAAGGCGATTAAAGCTGCCTTAAAGAGTTCGTTCACCCAAAAATGAACCATGAATTAAAATGAATTACCGTATTGGCCCGAATATAAGACGACCCTGATTATAAGACGACCCCCCTTTTTCCAGATGTACCTTTTGGAAAAAGGCTTTTTAAAAAAATACACCAAATAATGATCTTTAAAAAAGCATCACATGACCCCTTTAAAATTTATAAATTGTGGTGTACAGCGTTTATTATGAGGGGGAAGAATCCACAGCTCAGTACTCACTACTCAATACTCATGAGTACTTTTAAATAGGCTACTCTTTTACTCTTACTCAAGTAGTTTTTTGGACAAGTACTTTTACTCTACTCACACTACATTTTTTGGAAGGTAATGGTACTTTTACTTGAGTATATTTTTTCAGTACTCTTTCCACCACTGCCTTTGACATATTTAAAACTAAACAACTCCATCGTTATTGTCCTTTGTTCTCAGAGTTCTTCAGAGAGCTGTTGAGCAATGCAGAGAAATCTCTCAATGACATGTTCGTGCGGACCTACGGCTTGATGTATGTGAAGAACGCCGAGCTCTTCGAGCATTTCTTCAGTGAGCTACGCCACTACTACAGCCATGGGAGCAGCGCCGTCAACCTGGACGACATGCTAGCGGACTTCTGGACGGAGCTTCTGGAGCGCATGTTCCGACTGGTCAATGTGCAGTATGAGTTCAGCGACTCGTACATGGAGTGTGTCAGTAGGCACACGGAGCAGCTCAAACCCTTTGGCGATGTTCCACGCAAGCTGCGCCTGCAGTTGACCCGGTCCTTCATCGCAGTTCGCACGTTCACCCATGGCCTGGTGCTCATGCCTGAGGTAGTGGGCAAAGTCTCCACGGTGAGCAGATTTTTATTTATTTATTTTTACGTTTCTTTGACTAGGGAGGGAATTTTCCAGATAATTATTGAATGTGATGCAATAAAACAAAATAATGGCAAAAAATGTGTTGTCCTCAAGGGCTGCATTAAAAAAATATATACAAATTTACAATGTTACCAATGTAGTCTGATCCATAAACAAGTGACTTATGATCAGTTCTTGTAGTGAATTAAAAACATGAATTAAAAAAGCATGACCAGTGTAGTTTGATTCATGAAGATTCAGTTCTTTTAGGGAATTAAAAACATACAGCGTGATCAGCGTAGCCTGATTCGTGAAATGAATGACTCTTATGAAAAGTGTTATTTTTGTATTATTTATATACTATTAGTTTTTTCATATTTTGAGTTAGCATTGATTTGATATATTTTTAGTTATTTTATGAGCTTTTCTTTTTTTTACTCATATTTTTCAATAATTTCGTCAATAATTTCAGTTTTATTTCAATTAACAAAAATATTTTTTATAGTTTTAGTAATAGTTAACCCTGATTAAGATAACTCTGCTTATAAACAGATTATTTTATAGAATAGTTCAAAAAGGTCCATTTAAATCAGTCCGAAACACTGCCTTGTTTGTTACAATATTAGCAAAGAGAGAATGTCTTTATGTAAGGAAAATTATAACTGACACATACTCTAATGATTCAGAATAAAATCAAACTAAATCAGAATCAAATCAAATCAAGAGTTTGTAAATCCAAAACAAATCGAAACAGGAAATCTTCATCAGTACCAGCCCTAGAGCTGAATTTGGTTAGCATGGCAACTTATGTTTATTAAGCAAGTCCGAGGTCAGGGACAACAGAGATCGAAAGTACAGGTTTTCTATAGGGTTTATCAGTGTGTGAAGGTGGACACCTGGATGGACCAATCGGGGCTTATCTTCCAGCATTAAAAGATCAGAGGCCAAGGCTTCTCGGTGTGTTTAGTGAGTTAGTAGAAGCAGTTGAACCTGCAATGACAAATTGAGCAAACAACTTTAGCAGTGACCTTATAAAAGGTGGCAGGGTCGCTCGCTGATGCTCTTTGTTTAGAGTTTTATCAGCAGCATCAGGCATATATGAATTAGGTTACGGACTCATTAACCTTTTCCTCCTGTGTCTGTTCTGCTGACTTTGCTCAATCTTCTTGTTCATCCTTTCTTTCAGGTTAGTGCCTCCCCGAGTTGTGTGCGTGCGGCTATGAAGATGTTATACTGCCCGTACTGTACCGGCCAGGTGGCGCTGAAGCCCTGCAAGAACTACTGTCTCAACGTCATGCGAGGCTGCCTGGCCAATCAGGCCGATCTGGACACAGAGTGGAATAACTTCCTTGGTAAGAGAGTGTTAAATGGCTCAAGCAATTGATTTATTACTGAACCATTCCTAAATGTAATGGAGCCAGTTTTCCACACTAAGCAGAGGAGTATCATAAGCACAGATTGAAAATGAACAGATCAGATTGAAATGGTTTCCACTTGCTCTGAGGCCAAAACAATTTATGTGAAGCATCAGCTTGAAAGCAGAATTGGAGTTAACTTGGATTAGGAGTGAACACTGGGGAGCGGCTCTGTTTTTATCCTTGCATGTGTTTCATGAAGTGTTTTGGGCCTCTCGTGACTCTGAAAGGCCGTGTGGTCTCAGGTCCCGTCACACATTTTCGTGCGCTCTCGCAAAGTGTTCCTGGCTCGTGGGACTCTGGGACTGGCTTTGCTTACCCTGCCTGTCAGCTTTGGGCGGAACCTTAATTGGGGCACCTTGTTCAGGCATCTACAAGCTGTTTGCACAACAGGCTTCAGTTCCTCATGAGCTTAGCCTGGACCGATGACTGTATGCTGCCCTCTAGTGGTGGAAATGACAGCATTTCTTTTGGTCATGGTTAATTGAAAGCATTGATGAAATGGATTGCTTTGAGGGTGTTCCCTTCATTAATGCCTTTATTTTGAATTTTATGAATTTAAGATGCCATGTTGGGTCTCGCTGAGAGGCTAGAGGGACCCTTTAACTTTGAGTCAGTCATGGATCCCATAGACGTGAAGATCTCAGACGCCATCATGAACATGCAAGAGAACAGCATACAGGTCTCACTGAAGGTATGCTTTTAATTCAAAAATGACATTTTCACATGTATATCAGAAATGCCTGTTTTTATTAAGCCTATGCTTATTGATTGTGGTGCATGTGTATTTATAGTTATTTGTCTGTTTCAGGTGTTTCAGGGATGTGGGCAGCCCAAGCCCAACATGGCATTCCGCACCCGGCGCTCTCCTAAAGACTCAGGCTTCCCCGGGCGTTTCCGACCCTACAGCCCTGATGCCAGACCCACCACTGCTGCTGGCACCAGCCTGGACCGACTGGTAAGGATAATGGGCTCCCTTACCACTTATATCCCTTCCAGAAACTTTCTTTAAAAACATGTTGATTTATTCTACCAGATCAGAAAGGAATGGTTGTAACACAAACTGTTTGTTTCCTAGTTGACAGATGTCAAGAAGAAACTGAAGCACGCCAAAAAGTTCTGGTCCACCCTGCCGGACACTGTGTGTGTTGGAGAACGGATTGCCATCGGTGATGAATGCTGGAATGGTACAGCCAAAAGCAGGTGGGTCAATGAGATGATGCTCCTCTTTTTGAGCAGATCTATGACGTTTTTCACAATCACTTTAAAAGGCAGTTTATACTTGCTCATCATATGAGAGGTGTATTCAAGTCATTGCGTTCTTTTTTTTTAAATTATGGAATTAAAAAGCATTAGTGCTGTGTTCGATACATCGATACGACGATGTATCGTCACAGAGATTTGACGATACGAGATATAAAGAGACGTAATCCCCGAAACAGAGCTTCACACTTTCGCAATATGGAAATATCTGCTAAGTGTGCTACTTATCTTTGTCAACCTGGTAACCATGTGCACGCGCTCTCTCTTCACTGTGGATAAACGCGCTTTCTTTCTGAAAACACCGGTTAGCTTGCAGTTTAGCGATCTCCACTTCAATAAATGTAGCTCTTGAGCGATTAAGCTATTTAGTTGATAAAACTGTGGGGCAGCGCTAAAAAGTTTGTTCCTGAATGTCTGAGTGCAGCCGCAACGTGATCTGTGTGTGTGACTGAACTTAACATCAAACTGCTTCTGTTTCACACAATGTGGGGCAGCGCTAAAAAGTTTGTTCCTGAATGTCTGAGTGCAGCCGCAATGTGATCTGTGTGAGTGACTGAGCGTGTGTGTGCATTACAGAAGACAGCGCATTAGTTTAGAACTCTTCTCATTTTTATTTTTTAAACGTAGAGATTGTGTTAATTTGTGCAATGATAACCTACCAGCAATGTAAATATGATTTTTTAATATATTAGAATGAGTACATTACAATATAAATTTATTAGAACGAGTACATTATTTTTTATAGGCTTAAAAACAAGATGCAAGCAATCAGAATATTGTACCTGGTGGGGAGTGCCCAATGTAAACATGAAACATATGCCATTACCTATATTGTAGGCTACTGTGGTACAATTATGGAGGCCCTTCATAATGCAGAGGTCAACTGCCTGCTCTGCCAATAGTTAGAAGTGGCACTATAGTATGCAGTGTTTAATAAACAGCTGTTGAGGTGAAATTCAGTGCAGTCCTGTATCGTGATACGTATCGTATCGTGGCATCTGTATCGTGATACGTATCGTATCGTGACTTTGCTGGTGGTGATACACAGCCCTAAAAAGCATAATGTCAAAAACTTCAGAGTGCTAAATCTGTACTGATATCATAATAGAGAATGAAGCCTCAATTTCAAGAATTTAATTTTTGAAAAGGAAACCTTCAATCCTTCAACCTTCAAAGTTTGACAATCTTAATCATAATCAGGATTAATATTTCTTAGAAAATCAGTACAAATTAGCAGTGTAGCAACATTTGGAAAACTTTTGTTCACTAAATCAAAGTCGTGTGGTGCAACAAACATGCGGGGGCAAAAATAAGAATAAAAAGGAAATTATATAATGGAGACCCTCATGGCTGTCAGTAAATATCTTAAAATATCAGAATTTTATATTTTTTTGACAAAGCAAGGTCATGTGGTGCAACTCACTTCAGACTTTACTTTAATTCAAATTTATTAGAAAAAACATTCTGCTTTGAAAAACATTTTTGAAAATAATTAAGACGTGAACACTTGAGGAGTAAGGAAAACATAGTATTACTTTGTAATTGTTAAATCACGTGGCATTTTTTAGAGTCATTATATTAAAATACTTCTTGAAAATGGTATATTCAGTTTTTCAAAACCGTATGAAACCTACAAAGAGTACATTTCTAGGAGCTTGGCTGTTTTAAACTAGGTTTTGAAAAGACACTTTTATTGGTCGCAGTACAGTAAAATTCCTCCATTTCATTCCTCACTCAAGCTGCAACTCAAATTTTCCTTCCTTCCTTCACATGCAGGTACGAATCTGTCGTCATAGGCAATGGCTTAGCCAATCAGGTGTCTAATCCAGATGTGGAAGTTGACATCACTAAACCAGACATGGTGATTCGGCGGCAGATAGCAGTGCTGAAGGAAATGACCAGCCGGCTTAAGGCTGCTTACACTGGCACCGACATCTCATTTGTCAATGGTACGAGAGGCATCTGTTTTGTTTGAGTTACAGTTGTGGTTCAATTCAAGTGAAATTCATTATGAAATGTCAAGATGATGTCATACGAGCCTGTTTTTAATGTTTATCTCTTTCTTTCCTGGCTCTTCAGAGGATGCCGGCAGTGGAGAGGAAAGCGGAAGCGGCTGTGACTCGCCCCCTTGCGACAGTGACGGGGACATCTACTTCTCCACCCCAGCACCCGCTAAACCTCGCATTATCAAGATTCAATCTGACAAACAGCCCTCTAGTGGTACACGGTTGGCACCTTTCAGCCTGGCGCTGGCTGTGACGGCACTCCTGCTCGCCCTGCTCACCCCACACACGAGATAAGACCGGCTAAGAGAGGAACAGGATGTGTGTTTGTACGAATTTGAACAAGAGAGCAGAAAACTGCCATAGGACATTAAAGACACTGCTTTCAGGATCTCCGTCTGCCTGCCATCTGGGGAAGACACTCGAGTTATTAATATTCAAATAACTTCCCTTCAGTGTATTTTTTGTGTTTATAAGAACGGACTTCATTTATGTACAGCTATATGTTTCCATGCAGCATTTCACGTCAGCTGGGTTTTATTCCTCCGTGTCTGTAGCGTCCAGAATCGTTGACGACTCATCATGATTTTTTCGGTTATGGTTTAAATAAGTGTTAGTTTGAAAGTAAGTCAGATTGAGTGTGTGTTTGGGTGGATGAGTGTACGATTGGCTGTATATATCATCCGAGCGCTTTTTATAAAACGTAAACAATTAATCAACCCGTATAACACGTATGATTTAAGCAAATCTGTATGAAGTACTCAGATTTTTTTTTTTATCAATTGAGCATGTGTTTTGGTGTGCATGGAGGCTTTGGTTGGCTGCAGATCATATATATGTTCTTGAATTTTAGAGGATGATAAAAACTTCATAAATGGGCATTTCATCTGGGTTGCGACTGACAAAAATGTATACAATGCTGCCTTATGAGTGAAATCAAAACTAGAGGATTCCAGACACAAAGTGTTTTTTTCTTTTTCTTTTCTGTATGTTTCCAACTTTCACAGACCCTGTATCGTCATCCCAAATATTTTCAGCAGTATAATATATAACTTGAGAATATAGTCTTCAGTATGTGTGTGTGATGAAGAAGGAGCTTTGGTTAGGTAAGGTCTGTCTGAAAGTTGATACTTTGAATAGGCCTTGATGGTTCCCTCAAAGATGATCATGTATTCTGCATGATGTGGACTGTGTGGCCAGAGTAAAGTTGTTTTTTACTGGACATTTCAAGGAGAACCAGCTGGATACGAGTGTATGCTGAAGATGGCTTAAGGCTGAGCTGTCTGGAGGAATTTTACACAGGGTTTTATGTGGAGGTGTTTATTTTGCTTGAAGTGTACTGTTGTAAGGTATAAAACTGTATGATAGGTACTGCAGCAGATTTCACTACACAGTGACAGACGGTGCTGATTTGAGAGGTTGGGTGGCCTCTTTTAGTTTTTGTTTCTTTCATTTCTGTATGTAACCTAAAATGTCCAGCCTTTTCCCCATACCCGATTGATATCCATAGAAATCGGTACACATTTTAAAACCATTCCTCATATAGAGCAATAGACAGTGTGTGTGGTACGTTACAACACCAGTTTCAAAAGTGGCTATGCATGCAAGTTCCCATTCAGATGGCTGACAAGTGCTTGTTTGGTTGGTTTAAAAGAAAATCTCTCTCGGTCTCGAGGGCTTTCCACCCACCTCTCAGAAAAACTAGCTCCCCCTCGCTCTTGTACAGTAAGTTATTTAACCACGTCTCTTTGAAAGGCATTCGCAAGCATCTCTTTCCTAGGTATCTTAATTTCAGTCTTCACAATATTTATGTCTGTTGATGAATGAATTCACAATTTTAACCAATGGTTTTATTTTGGCTTCAGATTTCATGTTACATAATATTTAGATTTTGTAAACCGAGCTACCGTAAGCATTTGTTTTGTCGTTACAGTTTTATGTAAGGGGATTGTGAAAATTGTACAAGCTGATGCAAGGACAGGGCTGGCCATCGGTCCTTGATCGTTCCTGATGTCACATGCACTTTTAATTGGCATTCAGATACCTCACAGCAAGAGAGTTTTAAATGATGCTTTTAATCGTATCTGCAACATGCATACTTTTTACGTTCATTTTTATTCATTCGAGGTTCATTCAGTATCTATGGATGAATGGCCAGTCCTCAGACATGGAAAAGAATCGTCAGGGTTTCATGAGCCTGAAATGAGTAGATCTCTACAGCAGCACCTCAGATTGATTATGTATTTTTCTAGTCTGATGTACTGCAACGAATAGAAAGCAATATGTGTTTTCTGTACATTTGACCCAAAGCTTCCCACTGTCACATGTTAAGATGGCTCTGATGTAATGACCAGGAAAGGAAGTGTCTTGTGCTTAGTATGTCAAGCTACTCCGAGTCAGTGTGAAGATGACATGGACTCTTGAATGAACCTCTGCAATGTCATCTTTAGATTGATTGCTGACCTTGAATTGGACAGATCGCAGGGCCTGCAGCCCTGTACATCAATGGAGTCATCTGTGATGAGGAGTGAGAGACACTGAAGAAAGAAAAGAAAACAAATTGTAAATAATGAGCAGTCATTTTAGTGGTCTCTGAGAGATGTTCATCAGATTTGACCCATTCAGAGTTTGTGCTTAATATGGGTGAAACAAAGAGATAGATGCTAAAAATGTAAGAGAAAAGTTATATTAAACATTTTTTAGTCTTGTTGAAATAAAGACTGCAGATATTTAAATGTGTCGTATGTCATTTCTGCTCTGTTGTGCTTTACTAGGATTAGTTCAACCAAAATGCTTTGAAAATCTCTTTGAGAGACCAATTAGTAAAACAGAAGAAAACAAAGGATGACTTAAAACAATCATGAAGACTGATTAATCACAGCCATTAATTAAGCTGCGGTGTTAAATATTCCTTTAGTCTTCATGTGTTAAGTCAACAAACTTGTCAAGATGAGATGAAGACTGCCAGACTATTAATGTCCCATATAGTTGTTTTCTTCCAATAGTACAGAAAATAAATGTGATGGAGACCATGTATGGAGAATTCTACACCTTCAGAGACTCATTTATTACACAAGATACAAAACGGTAAATTCTAAGTGAAATATTAATCAATGTTAGCTTAGATTCCTGATGTTGAAATATTCTTACATTAAAGAAAACCATATCCAGTATGGGACATTAATAACTTTTTATATCCAGCAGTTAATCAATGTTTGCTTTCTGATATGCTATTTTGAAGATTTATTTATTATAGCACTTCATACATATAGCGCTTTACAGATATAATAGACTATAAGACAATATCAACCAGCAAAAATAATATTGACTTTGCCTGTAAAGCAGTATTGTAATTCAAATCTGTGTGTGTGTACAGGTTTATATATCCTGGTGGGGACTTAAACCTGACTACACACAGACTCATGGGGACTCGTGTCACGGTGGGGACCTAAATTGTGGTCCCAACGGGTACAAAAGCTTATAAATCATACAGAATGAAGTTTTTTGAAAATCTAAAAATGCAGAAAGTTTCCTGTAAGGGGTAGGTTTAGGTGTAGGTCAATAGAAAATACGGTCTGTACAGTAGAAAAACCATTACGCCTATGGAGAGTCCCCACAAGGATAGCTGACCAGACATGTGTGTGTGTGTGTGTGTGTCTGTGTGTGTGTGTGTGTGTGTGTTTGGTCCTAGTATTCCCTATGGGGACCAAATGTAGTAATACCAGTAAATTTTGACCTTGAAGGGACATTTTTTTGGCCCCCATGCTCAATTATCTTTTTTTTTTTTTTTAAATCTAAAAATGCATAAAGTTTTATGTGAGATGCAGGTTTAGGGGTAGGGTTGGAGTAAGGGATTAGAAAATACAGTTTGTACAGTATAAAAATCATTCCGCCTATGGAATGTCCCCATAAAACATGGAAACCTGTGTGTGTGCGTTAACAAATATTGTTTTGTTTATCAGAAGAAACATTTTAGCCAATTAAATGTCTAGACAGTTACTTGCAGACAGTCTTGCAAATTGAAAACAGAATTTGTCAAATATTTCCCAATGGGGCTTTTATTATGAAGATTCAAATGCGGATGGGGGCGGTATGGACTACTGGGAAAGGAAAACGAGGAACGGGGAAGAGCGAGTACGGAATTGTGGCAGAGGTAAACAGCAGAAGTTATCTGAAGATCTCAAAGCAATGCGATGCTAGTACGAGCAGGAAAGGCTCGTGGAATCATGTAGACATCAACTAGGTTCGACACGAGCAGACCAACATCCAGAAAAAGCGCTGGGCGTGTTCATGTTTTGATGTGCTGAGGCTCGAGTCACAGGTTTTGTTCAACAACATTTCTCCCGGCCGACGCGACGCGGTGGAGGAACCGCACAACTGAGTATGCTTTCGCTTTTCCAGCGAGAAGATGGATGAAAAATCCTACTACAGCCGGCTCCTCGTCGCATTCCTGATGGTCCTGTGTTTCGGTGTTATTGTATTACAGTACGTCTGCCCTACGTCCGACTGCCAGTTGCTCCACCTGGCATCATTGTCCTCGAGACTGGGAAGCCGCGCGCCCGGGGATCGCATGAACGGAGCCGGTGCGGGAGATCCGTACAGCTCAGAGGACGGTGCTTTGGTTCGATTCGTGCCTCGCTTTAATTTCACCACCAACGACCTTAATCGCGCTGTAGACTTCAACATCAAGGGGAACGATGTTATAGTGTTCCTCCACATTCAGAAAACCGGGGGGACCACGTTCGGCCGTCACCTCGTTCGCAACATCCAGCTGGAGAGGCCGTGCGAGTGCCATGCGGGCCAGAAGAAGTGTACCTGCTACCGGCCGGGCAAACGGGACACCTGGCTGTTCTCTCGTTTCTCCACCGGCTGGAGCTGCGGGCTGCACGCGGACTGGACGGAGCTCACCAACTGCGTGCCTTCCTTCATGGGCAACCGGGAGTCTCAGGAGAGGCGCAGGACTCCCAGGTGAGGGTTTAATTGGTTTTTTATCAGTATATCAAACTAATTTAGTGTCTATAATGGACTGAGACGCGTCTTGATAAACAAACTTATTTCTTTTGTTATGGTGCTGTGTGGTGTCACGGTGCGCTTCGCCACTCCTTCCCCTCATATTGTTCTCGTTCAGTTCAGTTCAGTGCTGAAGCCCCTTAGCAAGTCAATTATGCGGAGACAAAAGCCTCCAACAGGTCAGGCTCAACCTCAGAGAGTCTGCTTTCATTCAGCGCATTCCTGCAACAGGGGACCCATCATCATAATCATTCACCCTTTCAGACACCCTGGAGGGCAGACAGCCTGCTGGCACCAGAACATCTGACATTTTCTCAGGCTTGTCCTTTAAATAAACTCCCTGTAGCATGGGATAAACACTGTTTGATAATGTTTGAATTGGGAGGCATTGGATTTGATGAATAAGTGTTGAGTCCTTAGAGCGCACGGTAGGTTGGTTCTGTTTTTACACTATTGTTTAAATGTTCTTTCTATTCATCAAAGAATCCTGACAAAATCAGTTTTCACAGAACTGTTTTCAACACTGCCAGTAATAAATGTTTGTTGAGCAGCAAATCAGCGTATTAGAATGATTTCAGAAGGATCTGAATACTGAAGTAATGATACTAAAAATTCAGCTTTGCTATCACATAAATAAATGACATTTGAAAATATATATATAAAAAAGTCATTTTAAATTGTAATATTTCATAATATTAATGTTTTTACTCTATGTTTTGTTCAAATAAATGCAGCCTGGCAAGCCTAATTGACTTCTTTCTAAAACATTAAAGGGGTCATATGATGCGATTTCAATTTTTCCTTTCTCTTTGAAGTGTTACAAGCTCTTGGTGCA
>NW_015551039.1:669430-670121 GCF_001515605.1 Sinocyclocheilus anshuiensis
TGGGGCATAGAGGAGAAACAATAATGTACAGTATGTGGAAAATAATGTGTTTTTTTAACCTTAAACCGCATAAACACATTTCATTACACCAAATACACAAAATAATGTTTATTTTAGCAACATCATATGACCCCTTTAAGAAACTCAGCCCATCCTTTTTGAATTAATGCTTCATTGAAGCATTAACCATTCCATTAATCACCTTTAGTTTACCTTAAACCCTGCTTGACGGTTTCATTTTGAATGGTGAGGCTTGGAATGAGTTGGGGATTCTGATTTGGCAAGTCCCCCATGTTAGTTCATTCTGTAAGCTGTGAGCATTTATATTTGTTTTTGTGCAATCATAGGGGAAATTATTTATTGGGAAAGGAAAAAAACCGCATTGTAGAATGATTTTATGATTTAAAATGATTAAATATTCAAATGGCAAATAAAGCATCAAGAACCAAAACCAACTGTTTTAAATTCTATAAGTGAATTTGGGTATCACCACTTAATAATGTAAAGTATGGATATTAATTTTGAGATGTGCTTAACAGTGTTTTAAAATTATTAGTGTTTTTTAAATATTAACATTTAGTGAGCATATAGTCTAAATGTATAAATAAAGGAAATTAGCTTGCACAGTTAATTACGCAGACTGATATATATATATATATATATATATACATATATACATATACATATATAT
>NW_015551039.1:670571-677236 GCF_001515605.1 Sinocyclocheilus anshuiensis
TATATATACATATACATACATATACATATACATATACATACATATACATACAGCTATAAACCATGAAGTACCTGCTTTTCAAATGGACACAATTAGATCAAATTAAAATCCCATGGGCTCATTGTTGGCTTGTAAGTAAAGGAAAAGTTGAGGCTCTCCGGAGACTTTCTCTCTGCTGTTGTTGAATGCATTTGTCTTAATTGATATTCATATGGAAAGTGTTCTGGATGTGAGCTGAAAGATTATTCTTCTCATTCGCTCATTATGCTGAAATGCCCATAATTAGAGTCAACCAGCAATAATTCATTCCGTTTTCCATCAAGATCGCTCCCCTGACACACTCCAACAGAAACTACGCCATGTATAATTCTGTCAGTGTGAACATGCACAAAATATGACAACTTTACCCAACTTAATGATACATATGCAATATTAAGTTTCATTTTGTTTCAAGTCAGTTGTGACTGCTTTAGTTTGAGCTCATTTTGAATTTTTTTTTTTTTATTTTTTGATTTTTTTTTTAACTCTTCTCTTTCCTGTCTCATGTAGTAGGAACTACTACTACATCACAATCTTGAGGGATCCGGTGTGGCGATACCTGAGCGAATGGAGGCATGTTCAGCGCGGTGCCACCTGGAAGGCCTCTAAACACATGTGCGATGGCCATTCACCCACCCTGTCCGAGCTGCCCAGCTGTTACACTGGTGACGACTGGTCGGGTTGTTCATTAGAGGAATTCATGGTGTGTCCTTACAACCTGGCCAACAACAGACAGACTCGTATGTTGGCCGACCTCAGCCTGGTGGGCTGCTATAACCTCTCCGTCATGAGTGAGCGCCAGCGGTGGGCTATGCTATTGGAAAGTGCCAAGCGCAACTTGCGAAACATGGCCTTTTTTGGTCTGACTGAATATCAGCGTAAGACGCAGTACCTCTTTGAGCACACGTTCCGCCTGTCCTTCATCGCGCCATTCACGCAGCTCAACGGCACGCGTGCTGCGAGCGTAGAGGTGGAATCGGAGACCCAGCGCAGGATTCGAGAGCTTAACCAGTGGGACGTGGAGCTGTACGAGTACGCGCGGGACCTTTTCCTCCAGCGCTTCCAGTACGCCAGACAGCAGGAGCGCAGGGAGGCCCGGCAGCGACGCCTGCAGGAGAGGCGCAAGTTACATGCCAAGGTGAAGCCTTGGTGGGGGGTGACTGGAAAAGCTGTTTTTAAACCCACCAAGGAGCCACCAATGACAGAACAATCTCCCACTTTCTCGGAAGAAAAACGAGTAGATGCTGGACAAACGCTGGAGAGCGAGACAGAAGGACAGGTAGAGGACAACTGGTTAGAGGAGGATGACAGTGAAACCATATTGGACTATTTAGAAAACGTGGAGCAGTGGCGGTAGCCAACAGCTATTTGGGAAGAGGTTTGAACTCAATACTGGACTAGAAAATGGTGATTCCATTTGATTACTTTGGGGTACCTATAATCCTTTAAGCCCAAATCACTGCTAGATATTAGCATATACGGGTTGTTAATTGCGGGATGCTTTTTCTGTGACAAATGCATTTTGTGGAACGCACATCAAAATTCTCATATAGATTCTTGGCACCAGTTCTCTGTTAGATATCATATTTGAATTACCGTCTTGCAGCCTGATGTGTCTTGTGAACTGAAAAGATGATAAAATCCACTGTCCCATCACCACTCTGCCCTTGAGAGAGGGCATTTTGACTCCAGATTGCATGTACTGAAAATCACTATGGATGAAAAGCATCTGCTTATCGTGAAAGCCAAAGATTGGAATGTTTCAGAAACGCCATTTTCCGACCTTGCTGTTCTGAGGAAGAATCTGGTTGCAGCATGTTTTTATTTACATTCCTGTAATGTACGATTTCAAATATTGCCTAATTTTTTTTCAAGTGTCCTCAACCGTTACAATCCCATGCACATCACAAGTCAGCCTTATATTGAAGTCCAACATTATTTTTTGATTTAAGATGTTTTTTTTAGATGTAAAAGTAAATTTCTTTCTCATACCTTTTATTTATATGTTTGCTCATAGAATCACAGGTTATGGGTTAGCTCATATTTTGTTACTTGAAAATAAAAAGCCATTGTGAATCACTTCAACTGCTGAATCTATACCACACCATAGGTTATACTGAGGAGCACCGATTGCTCTAATGGAAAATGAATTACATTTGTGAGTACTAATTAATTATTATTTTTTAAAATAATAATCCAAGTTGGTTGTGGCTAGTTAAACTATCTCAGAGAGGGCGAGTCTTCAGTTTTGCTTTATTTTCTTTCTACAGCAGATGGAGCCAAAGTAATACCCGTTGCTTATGAATGAAACCTTACACAAGTAAACTCTCTTGATCTGTAGAACAAAATGCTCGTTTTATTATGTGACACAGTGGGTTTGTATAATTTAGTTTGGCCAGTTAATCCATTTAATCCCACTGGTAACATTTGTGACAAATGTATTTTTGGGCTTGCAGGTTCTTAAAGTTGTCAGTTGTCAAATTTGGGACCAGTAGGAAGACCTAGAGATCCATTGTTGCATTAAATGAAACTATTAAACCTAAAAATAGATTATCATTCTCTTTCCCTCAAAATTTTATGTTCGGGATTTATAGAGTAAGGACAACTAGTTACAATTGTGAATAAGAAATAAACGTTAAAAACATTTTTAGAAAAGGCGTTTAGTTTGTTTAAATATGTTGAAACTAAGTTTTAAGTTTTTGTTTGTTTTTTTGGAGCAGGCCCATGTATGTGTTTGTTTTGCGATGTATTAAATAACATTTATTATTAATAATAATTAGACAATTGTATGACACGTCAGGTCATGTGATGTCATCATGGCTGCGTCCACGAGAGGGCGACCCGCTCCATGTAGAGTAAAACGGTCTTTTCTAAAAGAATAATGTCATGCGAGTATACATATTTTAATAATATTTAGATTTATCTCAATGTGTAAAGTTTTCCAATTTAAAAAATGCCGAGTGCACATTTAAAACACCCGTTACTCATAAGCAAAGTATAATTTATAGAGTGAGGACGAATCTTCTTGTCTAAATATTTACATAGGTGCAGTACTGTGCGATATTTATTGAATGCATTTAAATCCACCCTTCCTAAAGCCTTCTCGTCAAATATTTCTCCTCATAGGTGTCCTCATCCATAAGACGCAGTTTGCGCTGAGGTCGAGTGGGAATCCCCCTAAAATGGAGGCAATACATGGGAATGCACGTAGTGCCGTGCACACTTTCGCTCTACTCCTCCCTTCTGCCCTCCCTCGTCTCGTCTTCTGCCTAGCAGCAGCTAGCAAGTTCGCTTCACGCTTCCCCATCGCTCGCTTCGTCGTTCAACTCGAAACACCCCGCAGCCGCTGGTCATTGTCCGAAGCTTTAAGCAGGAAACCGCGCGGTCAAAAGCTCTCGGTTCAACGCGGGAACTTTTGCAACCAAAGCGCGCGCCTCACATCAGCCAGTGATCGTGACGTAGTTATTGACAAATCTTCATTTCGCTTTGCGCTGCATTTGATGTCACCCGAGCTCTAGTCGCGCGCTGGCTGCACAGGTGAGTCATCTGCTTTCGTAAAGACCAATATTTCATATTCTTTACCCAATCTAGCCGCGCACATGTTATTGCATTTGTGATTGGTGTAATGCATTGCTCGCTGTCACGACTGACGCTCGCTCGTTTATGGGTCTCCATCTCTAACCTTGCTTTTGCGCACATGGCCTCTTCTCACCGTGACGCATAAGTCTAGAATTTGAATTTCTCCGTGTACTTAGTAGCTAAGTCTCTCATTTGACCTTAACGCACAAGATGTCATTTCTAATAAAACGCCAGTAACGCAGCTGGGTGTCACTTGCTGACAGCTGTTGAGCTTCCCATCGATGCTGTGGTGCCCTGAGCAGCACCTAGTTTGTAAACAGGTTGGATGGAGCTCAAACTCGCATGCCATGAGCCCCCTGTAATAGTCAGGAGCAGTGGGCTGTACAGTATATCTTTTCTGATGCTGTATTTTTGTGTCTGCCATCTAAAACTAGTAATGCTGTCACGCTGACATTTCAATTTCATGGCCAAGGCTGGGTGCAGTCCCAACCGTAAGGTGTTCACCCACGATAGGAGCTGAATTTGTCCTTGGCTTCCTAAAAGTTGGTACTGGAAAAGTGTGCGAGGGTGGTTTTGTATCTTGGTGTGTTGGAAGTTTAATGTCCTTGTCCCGCTAACCCTTAACATCATCGGACATTTGCCAGCACAGACAACTGTCCTGAGCTGAATGCTTTAGTTTATTTTGTCGTCCATGTCTGAGTTGTTGCATAAATCGACAGTCATGCGTGCATTCCTTATACAAATAAAAAAAATGGAGTCTGATGACCTTTATTTTGCACTGTCAAGACTGTTTATGCTACCTGTTTAGTAACAGGGTACCCACAGTCATGGATATTAACACGTTATTAAATGTCACAGACATTTGTGCACTTTACAATACACAACTTTGCAGTATGTTGACATTAGCTAATGCAATAGCAATTTTATCAGTTTTTTTACGTGCACTAATATTTATTTTTAACATTTCAGGTTGCATTGATTAGCATTAGTTAATATATTATATACAAATATAAATTAAAATTGAACAATAGTATAGTAATTAACCTTAATAAATGCACAAAAATGTTAATTGTTGGTTAATTATACATTAATAGTTAATAATATATTAACATATGTTAACAAATTGAACATTATTGTTAGTGTTACCATTATTTTTAGTTATACTTTAAAATAGTTCATTAGCTGGATATAGTTCTGTTCATTTCAGTGTTGTGCCGTATTCAAATTTCAAGATGTTTTCTCAGGGCGAGACATTTGTATACTAAAAAGTATAATTGATGTATTCCATCTGACATTGAAAATCTGCACTAGCTTTTATTTCTGAAAATCCATATTGAAATTCACTGTCAAAAGTGATGTGAACCCTGAGTTTGTTTTATTTACCGGTCCACAACTTAAAAGGGGTCTGGACAGTCGTGTCCCTGAACCTGCCAGGTATTGCATTGCGCTTCATATTTAAGAAATGTCATTAGTTTTTATCTTATTTAGTTACAGGCCATAGATTTTGTGCAAAGACTATCAAATTTTATATGCACAACAATGCAGTTGCTTTCAGGTCGAGTGCATAATGTAGACGCTACAGTCGAGGTGCGAGAGCACCTGTAGTCGTGTGAGTGGCGGTTGACATTCTGTTTGATTTCACACCTTACGTAGACGCTACAGTCGAGGTGCGAGAGCACCTGCAGTCGTGTGAGTGGCGGTTGACATTCTGTTTGATTTCACACCTTATGATGTGTGCTGTCAAAGGTCAGGTCGCAAGAAACCTGCTGCTTTAGAGGCCTGGTGTCTGTCAGACTTCAGTGGCATCGCTGCCTTTTAATTATGTCTGCGATTTAACGGTCCTCACATGGCTGACAAGTCATATATCTTGTTGGTAATACCAGGGCAATACTCAGCATGTACCCTGCTTCTCCCTGAGGGGTCTGTTTATCCTCCACTTCCTGATTTAAACTAGAACTAGACCTACATACGGTGAGACAGAGCGCTGTCTGACGACAAGCTGTCTTCACCACACAGGGAGCAGATAGGGAAAAAGATATTAGGAAGCCCCTCGACGGTCCCATGTGCACATGTTCGCACTTCACATCCGCATATTGCCGCATGTGCTGAAACTGCACCACAGGTTCAGGCACGTTTGCCACCGCCGTTGTGGACTTTGCTCTCACTTTCATTCACCCTATAAAATTAATGATAAGAGCAGAGAGTGAGGTTACTGTATACACAAAGCACATGTCCTCATTTCCCCTCTCCCGCTTTGCTGGACCAAATATGGTACATTATGCCATATGCTTTGAAATGGCAATAAAACGTGCTGGGCTGATAAAGCAACACCATTTACAAATGATCAAACACTGAGCGACTACACAATATTGATTGAGCTGTCATATTTAGCTGGCTTGCTGTAAATATTGGTTCTCTACCGAATCTATAAGAACTAGACTATTGGGTTCTATAAATATGGCCACTGCCCTCTTTTTTCGCAAGTAGGTTATGACACGCTTAGATTGTGTTACTCACAAATGAGCTTTTAACCACTATTCTGTAAAGTGCAATGCACCATTTGTCCGTGTAAATGTAATTCGGGGCACATTTGCACAAACACTAATGAGGATTTGCCAAGAATGTGCTTCATTTAAAATGGTTGATTTGCTTTTGAATGTTTCGGGATGTTTATAATCACATAAAAAGATGTATTTGTCATCTTTGATGTCTTGTCTTGTTTCTCCACACTGTAAAAATACTATGATATGAAATTTAACTTGATTTTTTTAAGTCGGTTTCATTTAAGTTGAAATGACTTGCACAATCAAATTGATTATACGTAAAAATTCAAGGCAGCTACTGAACTTAAGTTTTTAAGTTGAAATAGAGGGAAATATATGGTTACATGAGCTAGTGCACTAGCTAACATGAATGTTTAGCAACTTTACATTATTAATCTAAGTAAATGTTCTACATTAGGGTTGGGCGATGTCTACAAAATTGGCATCGGACGATGTCTACAGTGAAACATCGCGATGGACGATGACATCGGTGGGGGCAGGTGC
>NW_015551039.1:677476-705886 GCF_001515605.1 Sinocyclocheilus anshuiensis
GGGGGAAGAGTTAGGGGGGTGTGCCAAAAGCGTGAATCCTTATAAGGGAAAACGCGATTCCTAACACCGTGTGTACACCGGACGCGAGCAGCGTGGTGCGACAAAATACTATAGAACCACTGATCTATAATAGAGATTTATTATATATAGATCAGTCTATAGAACTCATTATAATCAGTGATGCTGTCTACACTGGATGCGGCACGGCAAAATTCCAGACAGTAAACTGCTGCCGCGTTCTATTTATGACGTGCTAACACAAATTTCAAATGATTTTGAAATTCCAGACAGTAAACTGCTGCTGCGTTCTATTTATGACGTGCTAACACAAATTTCAAATGATTTTCGACGGTTGCTTTGAAGATCAGTAAAGTCAGTGTAGACAGACTTTAGCTGATGCAGCGTGGCGCGACACGACAACTGTCACGTCCGGTGTAGACACGATGTAACGGTTGCCTGTTACATTACAGTACATAAAATTTTACCACATAAACAGAGTAAGGAGAGATGACTGAGGACGATGGCGAATGATTTGCAGATCCTCAGTACCACTGACAAACATATAATCTTGTAAAATGTGTGGTAAGTACTGCCGCTCCATAGTATAAACAGAGTACGTGCGATCGCGAATCTCGAAAGTGAAAGAGAAACTAAAAGCGATCGTGCATTCAAAAGCATGATGCCAGTTTCAATGCCAGGTATAATAGCTGCTCCCTGATGCAGAAATATATATGTAGTATAATTACCCAATTATATAACTGTGAGGAAAAATATTGAAATATATATTTTGCTCCCATCTCGTATTTATTCCCTTTAGGGGTTCCGCCTGCACGTCATTTTCTTTCCGAACACAGTATTGGGATGCGGGGGGAATGGGGGGGGTCACGATGCCGGCTCAACATCGTGATGTCTATCAGCCATCGGCGATGGACGATGGCATCGTCTATCGGCCCAACCCTATTCTAAATACACTAATCTTTACAGTCACATTTTAGTTTAGGGACCAATTCTCATTAACTTATTAACTATGAATTTTGCCTCAATAGATTCCTAATTTGCTGCTTATTAATAGTTAGTAAGGTAGTTGCTAAGTTGTATGGCATAGGATTAAGGGATCTAATGATTATGCAAAATAAGGCATTAATATGTGCTTCATAAGTATTAATACACAGGCAATATGCTTGTAATATGCATGCTGATAAGCAACTAGTTAATAGTGAGAATTGGTCCCTAAACTAAATGTTACCATATTTACTTTTAAGTTGCATTAATTGACATTAGTTAATGAACAATAGTATAGTTATGAATTAACATGATGAATAAATGCTTTACAAATGGTTATTGATAGTTCATTATACTTGATACATTAGTAAATGTTAATCAGTTGAACATAATTCCAGAGTGTTACCATTTTTTATACTCTAAAATATTTCACTGATTAGATATAGGTTTTGGTTCACTGTTGTCGCATTCAAATTTCAAGATGTTTTCTCAAGATGAGACATTTGTATGCTAAAATTTTTAATTTAAGTTTAATTTGATTCCATAGATTTCTATCTGACATTGAAAATTTGCATCAGCTAAAACGATGGTCTTTGATAGTGCACTTGCTCCCCACAATTGTCTTGTTTCACCACTTTGTTGTTGCAACATTACACTGAGCTGGGCAGAGGGGAAGAGGCTCAGCCTGTTGTAATGTGTCATGTAGCTCTAAGCCTATGATTTTAGAGTTTGTTTGTGCTCTCCAGAGCACCGTACGTGTCTCTGTCCTTGCTGTGAGTTTGTGAGTGAGCTCAGGCAGCTGCGTGTTTTTATGAATGGAGGCAGTGGGGCTGTAATAGGCTGAAAGGATTATATATACTTAACCTAATTATTTTTCCCTATGGCTGGGGGCTTTTCTCCTCTGCCAGTCCTGTCTCACAAGCTCTTGAGTCTTCTCAAGGAAACCTCTCTCCATCTCAGGCCCTGCATGTCTCCACCTTAAGCTGTCTGAACTGTCCATTTCTGTGGGTTTTTCTTCAGTGAATGCTGCAGGTTTGGCTCTGGGGAACAGAGAACTATGTGTCCATGTATTTTTGCATTGCTTCCTTTCATTAAGGGAAGTGCACACATGGCTTAATATCGGTTACATTTGGGTCGTACTTCTGCATGAGATTCTCTGCACTGATCAGCCTTGTCCTTTAAATGTCATTCAGACAGTTTGTTCCCTGTAATGGACAGGACAGTGTGTCTGTTAATAAGATTCAAACTTTTAAAGAAGTATGCAGCCATCTTATACTGACTCTTATACTGAAACTCTTCTTGAAGGAAGGAATACAAAATGTGATTTTTTTGTAAGATAACTAAAACTGTCCATCTCCAAAGTGACAAAAGAACAATAAAATTGTCATTTATATTAATTTATATGACTCAAGTATTATAATTCAGTTTAGCCATTTGATATATTTGTTTGACAGCAAAATTTCTTTACTAATATTCTTTCATTCTGGTGGATTATGAAATATTGAGGCCAGACCATCTAATCTTGAGTGGATCAGTCTGATTAATGAACAAATCATTTTTGGCTGAACTATTTCATTTAAGAAAAGAACTCATTTAAGAAAAGTAAAAATTCAAACATTTAAAGGTGTGATATGATGCAATTTCAAATTTTCCTTTCTCTTTGGAGTGTTACAAGCTGTGCGTGCATAGATAAGATCCCTAAAGTTGCGAAGACTAAAGTCTCAAACCCAAAGAGATATTCTTTATAAAAGTTAAGACTTGTCCACACCCTCCTAAAACAGCTCGTTCTAACACGCCCCCACATGTATACATCACTATGTGGGAAGATTTGCATAACGCCGCCCAAATGTTCATGCAAAGAAAGAAGGCGTAACTTTGATTCTCTGTGTTACGTTGTGTGTTTCGTTGTGAAAGCGAAACTACTTTGTTTGGCCTTCCAAAAGAGGACACAACTAGAAATCAGTCCACCCAAACATGAGAATGCTGCCATCTGTTATTCACCCTCATGTCGTTACAAAACTGTACACAAATAATGAATTTCTGAAGGTTAACTGAGGCTGTCAAGCTCCAATTTTACAAAAAAGCTATTTGGAAGTATCAAGTAATCCATATGACTTACACACTATAATAATTGAGTGACAGGGTGAAATTTAAGTTGTTATTTACTGATATTTTTCGACTCCAGTGGACTATGAACCAGATCACTGAGTTTTGAGAGTGGCTTTGTGAACTAGTCAAGCTTTGCAAACCAAATCAACTAGGGGTGCTCCGATCAGAATTTTTGAGGCCGATCGCCGATCACAGAAAGCAGTATCTGCCGATACCGATCTTTTTAAAGCCTTCTTTTTTTATCATTTATACCTATTTATAGTGATACTCCAATGAAGCCATTTGCGTATTTTGAGAGCGAAAGAGAGAGCGTGCGAGCGGTGATTCACTCACATTGTTTGTGAAATTACGTCTCACACAAGGTTTTCAAATTACTTTATAAGTTATTTAATGAAGAAATATGAAGGTGAGTACCTCACCTTCAGCATTATAATTATTTCACCCGCGCCGGAGACTGAGACGGTCCCGCTGCATGTCGTGCCAAACCTCTCACGGGTCACGGCAGCGTCATCAGCTTGAGATCGTTTTTTTGAGATCTGCCTTTTTAGAGACTGCCGATCAAACATCTCAACGTGATTATCGGCTGGTAGTGATCGGTAGCCGATCAATCGGAGCACCCCTAAAATCAACCAAATTAGTTGAAAAGATCTGACCCACAAGAATAATTTGCTTATGAATCAGACATTGCTACTTCTCTCATGAACACACCAAGGGCACATAGCGTGGATGTGAAGATTTCCAATGAGTAATGACTAAAATTTTTGTCTGTTCCTCACACAAAATGACTTCAAAAGACTTACAGAATATAGTGCACAAGTTGTATGGACCTCTTTTATGATACTTCATGGTGCTTTTTGTTGTTTAGAAGCTTGACAGCTTAATTTTCTTGGGTGAGAGAATAATGCCATCATTTAAATTTTTTGGGTGAGCTGTTGCTTCAGGAAAAGTAAACAATGAACAAACAGCTATTTGAAATCAAACTAAAATGACAAACCTTGTTAAAATCTCAAATGTCCCAAAGCATGACTATTTCTGAGAATAAGTGTGGATTCAGTTTCATTTCTCCTTCTACTTTAGATCTATTTGCCTACGGTTTCACCTCAGCAGGATAAGTGGCGCACAAGAGACATTTAAAGAGACAGTTCACCCAAAAATAAAAAGTCTATCACTATTTACTCACCCTCATGTCGTTCCAAACCTGTATGACTTTTTATCTTCTGCAGAACACAAAAGAAGATATTTTGAAAGAATATTGGCAACCAAGCAGTTTTGGTCACCATTGACTTCAATTGTTTGAGCAAAAGCTATTTCTCAAAATACCTTCTTTTATGTTCCACAGAAGAAAGTCGTACAGGTTTGGAACGACATGAGGGTGAGTAAATAATGTAAATGATTATTGTCACTAAGACGCAATGCAAAGGTTAACTGTGAGCTACTGAACTCTCTCCTAGAAATGCTGCAGTACAAGCTGCAGCAAGCAGAATGCATGTGTGGAGCATGTGCTGTGCTGGCGGAGCTGCAGTGTGTGCTGGTCATGCTGGGCTCGCCAGCATGCGTCAGCTCTGTGGTATGAAGGTTATGTTGTGGCGCTCCAGTGCTGCTGAGCGCTGCAGTGTGTTGGAACAGCAGACTCCTCTCTTTCCTGCCCTGACCTCTGCCAACTGACCCTCACACTCCCACTGGCATCTATGCGGACGGGCATGGCAGAGGCGGAGAACCAGATTCAATCATGCATTGGTTCTGCATATCATTCCAATGTAGTTACTTCACTCGCTTTGCTGGGCTTATTTGGGAACTCAGCGCCAAATGCTGTCGGAGTGGCAGTGGCGGCAGCCCGTATTGAAAATGCTTGTCGTCACACTCCCAGCATTTCAAGATCAGCTTTAGTTATGATTATGAGCATGGAAGTGCCGCATTGTTCAATTTTCCCCATTCACATGTGAGTCATGTCCCAAAGACTGTGAGCTTCCATGAAAATAAAATATACGAAAGGCCTCTTGGCCTTTGGTTTATTTACATGAGCAAAATGTTGCACTCCGTTGGGACCTGAAAAAAGACACGTCTGCAGAATATTGCTTCATCAAGCCTTGAGTTTTGTGTTGGCCATTAAATTATATTGGTCAGCAGGTTTTTACTGTATTGTAGTCTGTTTGTTTCCTCCTATTACACATAAATGCTTGATTCTGTCAATTCAGTACATGAGTTACAGTGGAAGACTTCTTGAAAACAGTTAAAACAGACCTCAAATGAACACTAAACGGTATTTACTGTAGTAATCACTGTAATTGTTACACCTAGGGCAGCTGTTGTCATATTGATCTGTATAATCGATAATTCCAAGATCTAAGATTAGCTCATTCAGCAAGTGTCTCGAATAGACAACACACTCTGGAGACTAGTTTTCTGGTTTTAAAGGGATAGTTCACCCAAAAACGATGGTGAGTAAAAGATTTTCATGTCTTTCTAAACCTGTATGACTTTTTTTGTACTGTGGAACACAACAGAAGATAATTTGAGAAATGTCTGTTTTTTGTCCGTACAATGATAGGCAAAGAAATCGAATGTTGTTTTAGTCCCGTATGACTTTTAACACGATTATTTTACGTTCCAAAGAAGAAGTCACATAGGTTTGGAACAACATGAAGGTGAATAAATTGTCAGAATCTTTATTTATCTTTTTAAAATCATGATGAAACTGAAGTAGCGACAGAGATTTTCTTGTAGGGTGTAGGGTTTAATCAAAATGACTTTTTGATTAAATATTTTGATGTCAAAACCATTTATAAAAACATGCACAGAAGAATCGTTCACAATAAGATCAATAACATACATTTACAAAATAGATTGAATTTCATGCCAACTTCAAGCATATTTAATTTTGCAGGAAGAATGTTATTTCTCACAGACAGACAGTAGGTGTGATTTTTGTTGACTTCTCAAACTGAGACGGCCTCGAACAGCACACTAGTGTCTTCAAACCACAGCCAAGTGCTGTTAAAAGATATTTGTTTCTCAAACGCCTTGTCTTCTGCTATACAGTCCAGTTATTGACTTTCTCCTTGATTCTTGTGCATGCACATGCGGCGCCTGAAGGACACTGCTACAAGTGCGATGTGTATACGACTCAGTGACCTTGTAGAAACAATACAAACTCGTCACCTCCACACTTCTGATATTTACAGCCTCTTTTGTAGATCTGCGCCAGAAACACACACACACACGTATGCCATGCTGTATATCCTCCACCCAGCCACCTTCCTGCTGTAGAACATCAAAGTAAACACAACCAGCACTTACACGAGCCTGTATAACAATTGTACTACATATAGCTGACGTTATCAGTGTCCAGCACAAGCTTATTTGTCTTCTTGTCTGTGCATTAGAGATATTCATTCTATCTGAAATCTATCAGATTTTTTTTTTTTTTTTTTTTTTTTTTTTCTTTTTCCCGGTTTAGTGCAAGTTTTGCTGTATCTAATCTAGCCTAGGCCTATATATTTTTCATTAGTGTGTTAGTAGCGTTTTTTCAAAATTGTGTGGCTTTTCCATTAACAAGTTAGTTTTTCCACTACACGCGTTAAAAACGCTGCATTGCTGTTTTTAATATCACAATGTATTGCATGCTCAGCCTGAGCAAGCTGAGGCAATTCAGATTCTGATTCATTCTTGCATCGTTCAGATGGTTTATGAAACCATAAATAAACAGATTGCAATTTCTGGTATTGTATTTCTGGGTGCATGATATATCAGTATCTTATCAATCATCATTTTTTTTTTTTCTGATATTACATTTTTAACTGTAAATGCTCATTTCCCCTATTTTTTACATTTAGATTACCTTTACCATAATCTAATGATCACTTAAAATTAAAGTAATCAATTTTTTTTTTTATCTAAAATTGATGGAAATGAGCATCAAGAATTAAATTCGTCCTAAAATGAAAATTCACCCTATTTTCTAAATGCATGCTACCGATCTCATTGTGAATAGTTCATCCATGTATGTTTCGTTAAAAAATTTACCTTGTAATTTTTAATCAAGATGTCATAGATCGATCTTCCAGTGAACTGACAGGCGTTTCTCTGGTGATGTATGCTGGACTTCCCCAATCAATTAGTTTGCACCTTTCTTACAATTGACTGCAAACTCGCATTCAGATCAGCCTCCATCCAAACAAAAACCAGTGGAAAGTCCACAACCTACACGTTTCTTTCTTTTTCAATAATCCATTTCACTCTTGTTAATGTACTTCACATTGCAGAAGAAAAAATCCCTGCTTCAGTTTCATTGTGACTGTAAATATCCAAAACTGACCTATAGACAGATAAAGATAAACTAAATAAAAAAAATTAAATATAAGCCAATAATCCAAATGGTCCCAATATATTGTGCACCCTTATTAATTGTTTTTAAAGCTTTATTTAGTGTGAATTTATCTAAAATTTAATATTGTCACCCTCATTCATTCAAAAACCTTCATCTTTTCATGCTAGATATTAAATGATAAATTATATTATAAATAATAAATAAATTATATATAGTTAACTTATATGTAGTTATATATTTAAAAAGATATTGCCCCTTTAATTAGCTTGAATGTAGTTAGCTTGTTTTTAGTCACTTGTAGTGTAACTACCTTTTCGATAGAATTATATCTTGACTGTACTTTAACTAGTTTAAGTTATAAGTAAACTTGGCAAGCTACTGTCAAAGTAGCTTTCCCAAAACTTTTGCTTTGCTTTTTCACTTTTCATTCAGGCATCCATCTAGATAAACAATACACCTTTCTTCCAGCGTTATCTGCTTTTATGCCTGTACAGTAACTACAGCTTGTAATAACTATAGGCCAGATGTACACCAACTCAAGTTGTGTTTCCTCTGTCTACTTTGCATTAATAATTTACTTAATCACATTGGGAAATCAGTTTGAGACATCTATTTATAACCAGTCCCATTGTTTCGGGCTGTGTGTGATCATTAGCTCTACAAGCCGCGAAGATAAAAATCCTCCAGTTTGGGAAATAACGATGATTATCATCGCGAGGGGGGATTAGCAGTCGTCGGGTGGGCAATGCTTTTACTACACATTAGGGTAATAGCGGCATCTGCGGAGGGACTCAGACGCAGCAGCTGACGTCACGGCCACATGTTCTCTTCACGGATCACCTCTCCGTTCACCTGCCTACATATAAATGAGATAATTGGCCTTTCGCTTTTTGGTGTGGCTGAGTGCCATGCTGCTCTGCTCTGAGACAGAGATGTGCTAACTTCAGTGCTGACGAACAGCTCATTGCAGGTCCGCGTTCCCCGGGGGGGGGCGTCTTCATCGATCTTACTGTAGGGCTGATATTGGGGGAGGGTGCACACGTCAGCCTGCTGTAAAACCGACTTTCTGCTTTGCACGGTGCTATGTTGCTCTGCATTTAGTGCCTTCGTGCTTGTATTTGGAGGTGGGTGTCATTAATTCAATTTCCATCTTCTCTCACTCATTTTCTCTCCTGATCTCCCTCACCGCATTGCTCTCCTTCTGGACCCTCTGTCTGCGTGCTCCGATCACGCGCTCACCAATCCCCCCCACCCCTTCCACCTGCCGCCTCCTCCAACTGTGTCTGTCGCTGTGAGACACGGGGACAGATATTATCTGCCTTAACCTCTCCTCTAATCCCCTCACTGTCTGCTCGTTCACCTCTGCTTTATTTGTTTTCATTTTCCTGTCCTTTTATTCGTTTATCCATCCCTCCCTCCAGCATCGGTTCAAGTGTGCTTGGTCATCACGCCATTGATTATTCTTCACTGTACTGTCTCTCTCTCTCTCTCTCTCTCTCTCTCTCTCTCTCTCTCTCTCTCAAGGGATGGCATATCAGCTGTCAGACCCACCCAAGACACCCACTCACATCCCCTTGTGGCACTGCCCCCCCGTCTCCACCCCGCACACCTTCCCGTGTAGAATGAATGCGATAACCATCCATTCACTTCTCCTTTCTTTTCCCTTCATCATCCCACCTGTGATCGCCTGTACCCCGATACCGCTCCGGGAAAGCTAGAGAGCCACTCTCCTTCGGATTCATCCAAGGAGCAATGCAATGACAAAGAGGGTGGGGAGACTAGCGATCGATATATCAGGCTCCTCCCGATTGGCCGTTCCACATTGCCAGGTTGCATCGCAGCTGATTGGCTGTTGCAGTGTTCCGTGCTCAGCAGCTGCAGCTATGGGGATTTGTCCTTCCTGTCGGCTGCTCTACTTCCTTTTTCAATCACAAAAGCCACGTTTAGATCCCGAACTCTGAGAGAGTGCGATCGGCGCATAGTTTATGGCCTCGCTGCTTTGTTTTGTGCTGACTTTGTCGCTTCCATCTGCCCCAGAGTCGTAAAGTGACGTTGCTGTCTCCCATGTGCTCTCTCTCTCTCTGTCCCTTTCCCTGCCTCCTCCCTCTTTTCCCTCCCTCCCTGTATCTCTTAATCAAGACACAGCCTGCCCTTTCCTTTGCATTGCTGCCTGCCTCCCGTCTGCACTCCTCCTCTACCTCTTGTGCACTCTCTCACTCGCGCTTACTGCCATGCGCTTTCAGCCTCTCTCTGTTTGTCGCTCACCTCTGTATTCCCCAGTTACAGGTTTGTGACATAAACAGCTGCGGCTTCAGGCATTTCCTTTGTTGTTTTGTACTTTTATCGCTTTTATTCTTTTGCGAAGTATTTTGGCTGTTCTGAACGGGACAAGCTGTTTTAACTGAGTTTGTTGCTTTTGTTTTTGTGTCTTTTCGCAAATACAGGACTCCTGCCACAAAGGACTCTCTTAGAAGTGTGCGAGGACACGTCACAGTGCGATGAAAGGGACGCAGGGAGAGCAGGAGGGATGAGAAAGCGATTCAAGTGAAAGAAGACTCACATCACCATAAAGTGCCTCATCTGGATGCTGCGGAAGCCCTTCTCTGTGTCCGCTTCGGAGCGCTCTCTTCCCCGCTGACTTGAGCACGTGCGTGTGCGCTTGGCCTTGGCTCGGGCTATATTTCACCCTGACAGTCAATCAACCCATTTGCCTGTTCCTCGATTCCAGCTCTGCCTGCTCGCCATTTCACCTCTTAATACAAGGACGCCTGTCGATTAGTTTCCCTTTTGGGTTCTCAAAGTGTCTTTCTCTTTACTTCTGCAATCTCTCCATCCCTTGTGACCCAGACATGCGAGTATCTTTAGGGACTGCTGCGCCTATGGCAACAGGGCAGGGGGTTTCGGAAGCCTAAATTTAGAGAAAGTCCGTTTTACATCAATGCAAGAGGGCTATTTTAAACCCAGAGCTCCGGAGGGTGAGTCTAGACAGTGGGGCGACCACTGCAGACAAATACAAAGTGCCGCTCTACTCTACTTTTAATGCCTCGTTTTCCTGGACGGCAGCCGAAGATGCACCACAGCATGTCACATTGACCTACTCCACCTCAGCACGCTTGATTCATCGCTCTCCCTACCTGACTTTAAACTGATCTCATATTCTCGTCATACTTCCTCACTGGCTGATCAACAGACTATGCTCCCTTCCTGTTCATAAGAGAGTTTGGTTTTCATTTCTTGATAGTACCGGTAGTCTGAGGATCTCCTTGCCACTGTGCTCGTTTTTTGCAGCCTTTGTGCTTCATCACGCCTGGCTGCCCCACCCCAGCCCTCCGCTCACCCGCCGCTCGCCGAGGGACCGCCATGGCCGTCAATGTGACCATGGGTCGCGACACCAAGTGGCTGACGCTGGAGGTGTGCAGAGAGTTCCAGCGAGGAACCTGCTCGCGTTCGGACACTGAATGCAAGTTCGCTCACCCCTCTCGCACTTGCCACGTGGAGAACGGCCGCGTCATCGCCTGTTTCGACTCTCTCAAGGTAACCCGGATGCACGTGCACACAGACACTAAAGTTTGTTTTACTATTGCACTGATATATTAACCACGAGAGCATTATTTGATGTTTTGGTGCAGATTTCATCATTCACACATGCTATTTGGACATTTTGTCAGATATCCCTAACACCTCCAGGCTCTTTTGCTGAGTACTGATCTCTCTCCTGTCCTGAAATCAGCCTTTGTGTGTATTTTTCTGTCGGATTCAGACTAAAACACTGCAACCTCTGGTCATGGATTGGTCAATTTTGATAAAACGTACTGTGGTGGCACCATTGGACAGTCAACAAATGTTCAAGATGAGGTTAGGATTAGCAAATGTCAAAGTTTACAAATATGTAATTGAAAAAAGCATATTGATTGACTACCAGTGAATTCTGAGAGTGTTTTACTTCCCAGAGTATTTGCTATGGTACTATGGTATATCCAAAAAACAAGCTAATGCCATGGGGTTATCTGCTAAACCATCTTTGGTAATTTTTGGTACTTTTTATGTTTAAATAATGCTTTTCTTTGGAAGCATGATGGAGCCATTTTAGAGGGAACAGGAACAGTTCATTAAAAAAAATCTGTCATTAGCTCCCCCTTATGTCACTCAACCTTTATGACTTTCTTCTATGGAACTCAAAAGGAGGAATTTTGAAGAATTTACTGGAATTTACCTTTTTATGCCATGCAGTTATAAAGAATAGGAACTGGAGCTTTGATGCTTCAAAAAGTGAAAAGTTTGGTCAGTAAGTTTTTTTTTTTAAAGAAATTATTACTTTTATTTGACAGAGATGCATCTAAAGTGACTGTACAGACATTTTAGTTACAAAAGATTTCTATTTCAAATGAATGCTGTTCTCTTGAACTTTCTAGTCATCAAAGAATGATGACTAGAAAATGAAAAATATATATCACAAAAATATTAAGTAGCACACTTGTTTTCAACATTCATAATAATAAATGTTTCTTGAGCAGCAAATCAGCAAATTATAATGATTTCTGAAGGATCATGTGACACTGAAGACTGGGGTAATGATGCTGAAAATTCGGCTTCGCATCACAGGAATAAATTACATTTTAAAATATGTCCAAATAGAAAACAGTTATTTTAAATTGCAATAATATTTCACTAGATTACTGTTTTAACTGTATATTTGATCAGATAAGTGCAGCCTTGGTGAGCAGTGAATAGGAATTCTATGTCAGTCTGATTCATGAATGAATCATTCATGGCTTTGTGAATCAGATTAACTGATTTATTGAAAAGAGCTGACTCGAATGATTAATTAATTAATTGAATGTCAATGGTAGCCTCAGTCTCAGATGTCATTTCCACAGACCGTTGGCTGAATGCCTGATGCATATGGCACACAAAATTGGAAACACTTCAGGAGTTTCGAAGTCATCATCGGATTTCCGGAAGACGTGTGTGTCGCGTTCTTTAACATTCCGCCTGGAAACAAAGATGCCGTAACGCCAAACTCCCTTATCGAAGAAGAAAGCCATCGTGTTTACAACTGTGACAATAAGCGCTTATCAGGATCAACTAAACGCTGGATTTTCAGAAGTATGTGAAATATGTAAAGTTCGCAACATAGACTTTTTAAAATACGTCCAAGAGTTTTACACACCGCTCTGTTATTGTGGTTACATTTCCACGCCCCTAAATATGACGCGGCACAAAAAACAAAACATGATTGGCTGCTTTACCTGTCTGTAAAATGGCCTCTTGGGCGGTCCTTGTTAGGGCTGTGCGGTATGACGGTATATATCGTTACCGTGAAATAAAGTGTCTATCGTTAAAGATTTTGCTATATCGTGTATTCCGTGGTATGCAAATATATCTGCGTAACACAGTACTGCTTAAACGTTATACACCTTTTGAGTGATAAGGAAACATGCATGAATGAGAAAATAAAGAGAGGGACGCACTTGGTAGAGTTATTAAGTGCAATAAGCAGTGAAAAAGAACTCAATGCGGTGCTCGCGCTGACTGACACACAGCCGAAGCACGCGCATTGAAAGCCCGTCTCTCGACAGCATGCGATCGCGAACACAAATCTCTTTCATGTTTTATTGTGCTTGAATGCTCAAATACGCACACAGTAACGTCATAATGCCCGTCGTGTGGAGTATTCAAGTAAACACAGTCGGTTATATGTTAAATAAATGTCAAACAGTTTACACCTTATTTATCTGCTGCTGTCTGTCATTATTAATGTTAATCATGTTTGACTGATATACACCTTATTTACCTGCTGCTGTCTGTCATTATTAATGTTAATCATGTTTGACTGATACAGTGCAGACTATGCAGTGTTTTATTTATACACTTTATTCAATTTCTGTAATATTTCTTACTACATGTTAAATAAACCTAGCCTACTGTAGCTGAATAAAAGTTTATTTCATATTTATTTGTTCTGTTGTGCTTGTAATTTGCTTCTTTTTCTTAAGTTTAATAACAAAAAATAGAAAATATATTATATAATATTATAAAATAAAAATAGCTATATCGAGGTACATATCGTTATCGTGAAATAAAATTTCTCATATCGTGAAATAAGATTTTGGTCATATCGCCCACCCCTAGTCCTTGGCCAGTCAAAGCAACCAAGGTTCCCAGTCCTTCTGCTGTCAGTCTGAAGGTCTGGCTACGCGAGACTGTCAATGGTGGATGTAAAAACGTAAAATTAATTTTGTTTCTTCCATGAAGCCATTGTACGCCATTAGACAACTTAGGCACACAAGCCATATTAATTATTTTTATGATGCATCTATGGTGTTTTTGAATACTTTTGGGACTTCTAGTCCTCAGCATTCATTGTAATTGAATGAAAAGTAACAAACAGAACATCAGATAACATCTCTTTTGTGAATATTCTCAGTTTTAAATGAGATGGTCATTCTAAATTATATTTTGAACATCAAGTAAATTTACAGAATTTTCATTTTTGGATGAATTGTCATAAATTAGATCTTTTGTCGGTTCATCAATTTATAAGCTCACGCTTGTTATACCTTTTATTTTCTGATTTGTCCATGTTAATCTCAGGAAGCAGCAGCACACTGGACTGTGGCTCAATCAGGACTCACATTAACCGTGGCGCTCAGCATTGAGCTATGAACACAACAAATGTGTTTGTGTGTTTATATCTCTGCGTATGTGTTTATGTGCAGCGAAAGAGCCAGACAAGGCCCTCTCTGTCTGAGTGCAGCAGCTGTCTCCTCCTTTCTTGAGCTAGAATGTATTATTTGGCCATTTTTTTGGCTGTGTGCAGCGTGTGTGGGGAAGCTCAGGAGGAGGAGTGAGAGAGAGAGAAAGCTACATGAGGCCTAGCAACAGCGCAGACTGACTGGATACAGTAATCCCTCTGAACCGTGTTACAGTTGTAAGCACTGGGCGCCAGTGACCTGTGTAGATTACTTGCTCATCCAATTGTTTGATTGTTTTTATCAGAACAGTAAACGCAGCCAGCCATCACTATCTAAAAACTCAGGGTTAGATTGCTGTTATGACTGAGAGAGGGAGGGAGATAAAATAAAGCTAGAGAAAATAAATGAGAGAAATCCTTCGTGATGTTTTTGTGTGTGTGTGTGTGTGTATCTCCGAGGAGTTTTAATGGTGCCTGCTGAAGTGCTGAGGAGAGGTGCGCTTAAAGTCGGCATGAAACGGAAATTGTGATCGTCTTTTCTCTACTGTTAGGACATATCTGAGTAAAAAGAATTCTTGAACATGAAAAAATGTAGGGTGGGACTTGATTTTGTCTGTCAGAAACTGATTGGATTGTTGTCACTTTCCTTTCATGAGTAAAAAATAAGTAGCACATTATTTTTGTAGTCCCTGTTGCACATGTACATACTATGTACTTATTATAGTAATTGCAATAACTGGGTAATAACTAAGTACTAACCCTGAACCTAAACCTAACCTTAACCGTTTAGTTACCTTATATTACAATGTAAGTACATGTAAGTACACACACTGTAAAATAAAGTGCAACACAATTTTGTGCACAGATAAAACATTTATATTAAACACTGCAATATTCCGTAAAACCATAAGAATTGTCCATTTTCATTTCATGGTGACTTTAAAGGATTAGTTCACATCCAGAATAAAAATGTCCTGATTATTTACTCACCCCCCATATCATCCAAGATGTTCATGTCTTTCTTTCTTCAGTCGCAAGGAAATTAAGGTTTTTGAGGAAAACATTCCAGGAATTTTCTCCATATAATGGACTTCAATGGTGGCCAACAGGCTGAATGTCCAAATTGCAGTTTCAATTTCAAAGGACTCTACACGATCCCAGCCGAGGAATAAGGGTCTTATCTAAAGAAACAATTGTTCATTTTCTTAAAGATTTCTTAAATTTATATACTTTTTAACCACAAATGCTCGTCTTGCATTAGCTCGACTTCACGCATTACGTTATGTTGGAAAGGTCACTCATGACGTAGGCGGAAGTACCGACCCAGTGTTTACAAAGCAAGCGTGCAAAGAAAGTCAAATGCCCTTTACAAAAAAAGGTAAAAACAACGATGTTGGACGATTTTGAAGTTGGAGTTTTTCCATCTACCCTACCTTTTGAACCAGAGTGCACAGACGAAGAGCTAACCGCACTTGACTTTTCCAATTTATTTATTTTTATTTTACCTTTATTTAACCAGGAAATTAAAAACTCTTGTGATTTAAAATCTAATTTACAAGATGGTCTTGGCCAAGATAGGCAGCACATTTAGTTACACATAAAACAAATTACATTCGTTTACATACACAGAAACATACACAAATCACTCAAAACATTTACAATCAGGTGACTCTACAAATAGATCCTTTAAAATACATTTAAAATCATTTAGTGATACCAACTCTTTTAAGCATAACTTATCTTCTAGTTGATTCCAATCAAATGGAGATGCATAACTAAATGCCCATATTAGTACGAACTTTAGGGATGCTTAAAAGATAATAGTCTTGTGAGCAAAGCCCATAATTCTTTACACCTTTTTAGAATTTATTATGCTGTAAATACGAAGGAAGTAAACCTAAAATGATTTTATATATAAGTACCAATGCTTAAGTCTACGGGATGACAACGCCGGCCATCCAACCCGAGAGTACAATAAACAATGATGAGTAAGGGCTTTTGAATTTGTGATGAACCTTAATGCTCCATGATAAATTGAATCCAACGCCTGTAAACAATGCTTAGGTGCCTGCATGTATATGATATCACAATAATCCAACACTGACAAAAATGTAGCTGCTACCAATCTCTTCCTTGCTGCAAAAGAAAGACTATACTTGACTCTAAAAAAAAAAGGCCCAGTTTCGACTTTAATTTTCTTACAAGGTACGGAATATGAGGCCCAAAAGAAAGAGAATCATCAATTAAAAATCCCAAGTATTTATACTTAGATACTACTTCAATCTCCAAACCTTGAAGAGTAGTGATTGAGCATGAGTTTGAAAGTGCAGACTTTCTTTTTGTAAACATCATAAGTTTAGATTTCTCCGCATTTAAAACAAGTTTTAAATCACTCAGTGTATGCTGAAATGCATCAAAATCAGATTGAAGATGACTCAGAGCCTGATCCAATGTTGATGCAGAGGAGTAAATCACCATATCATCAGCGTATAAATGAAAACTTGAATGTGCGAGATTATTCCCAATATTATTAATATATAAAATAAATAATAATGGCCCAAGGACTGATCCCTGTGGTACGCCGAAATCAGACTGAAGATGACTCAGAGCCTGATCCAATGTTGATGCTGAGGAGTAAATCACCATATCATCCGCGTATAAATGAAAACTTGAATGTGCGAGATTATTCCCAATATTATTAATATATAAAATAAATAATAATGGCCTAAGGACCGATCCCTGTGGTACGCCGATATTTACATTCAGAGTACAAGTGAGTCCCTCTATATTTATACATTGAGATCTATCCGATAAATAATTAACAAACCATCTGACAGTATTTACTGATAAACCTACACTAAGTAGCCTCTGCTTCAAAATGTTATGATCTACGAAATCAAAAGCTTTGGATAAATCGATAAAAAGAGCAGCACTATGGTTTTTATTATTCAATGAAACCATTAAATCATTTAATACTTGTATAATTGCTGTGGATGTACTATGTTTTTTCTTAAAACCGGATTGGAACTCTGATAAAGAATTTTTAGAAGATAGAAATTATTTTAATTGATCATTCACAAGCGATTCCAAAACCTTTGATAAAATAGACAATTTCGAAATAGGCCTATAATTATTCAATACAGTTGGATCACCCACTTTTAAATAATGGCCGAACATAAGCAGTTTTCCAGATAGAAGAAATTTCATTTGTAGCTAAAGATAGGTTAGTGGTGGCGCAATAAAATCAGCTGCCAGCTTTAAGAAATGTGGATCCAACTTATCTGGACCAGCCTGTTTCCTACTATCTAAAGATTTAAGTGCCTTATTAACCTCTAAAACTGTTACTGGGTTAAAATCAAGTAATTGGTCTACCTTAAAATGATTTACACTAGAGTAAACAGTTGAGGAATTATCACAGGTCAAATTATTTGACTGATGAAGTGTACCAGTGGCCACAAAATGTTCATTTAAACAATCTATTATTTTAGCTTGCGATTATTATTTTTCCAATGCGATTACGTCATGCGTGAATTTATGGATCCGCATCGTGGAGCTAGTGCAAGATGAGAATTTGTAGCTAAAAAGTATATTTTTATTTTTATTTTTTAGAAAATGACAGATCGTTTTGCTAGATAAGACACTTATTCCTCGGCTGGGATTGTGTAGAGCCCTTTGAAGCTGCAATGAAAATGCAATTTGGACCTTCAACCCATTGGCCACCATTGAAGTCCATTATATGGAGAAAAATCCTTGAATGTTTTCTTCAAAAACCTTCATTTTTTTGCAACTGAAGACAGAAAGACCTGGACATCTTGGATAACATGGGGGTGAGTAAATTATCAGGAAATTTTTATTCTGGAAGTGAACTAATCCTTTAAGTGGCATATGCAGAAAAAAATCCTTAAGACTTTTTTCACACAAGAAAAAAATTTGCACGAGAATCCTTTGTGCTAAAAGCTTGCTTATGTGTTAGCATTTATGTATATCTCGTGTAAGATCTCAGGTGTTAAATGCAGCCTCCTTCAGTCATGATCACTGATTGTTTATGTTAAAAAAGTATCTTCAACATGTATATTCAATCCCAATCCCATCCCCCCAGGCCTCTCTCTCCTCTGTGTCCCTCCACAGCTCCATATCTCTGCTAATTTATCGACATCCCCTAATGGCTACTACTGTGTCCTTCCTTCAACCAGTCCCTGCTTTTGCTTTTTTGCTGTTCATTGACCATTAATCTGGTTCAGTTTGCTTGAAAACGTATCAGAGATGCATAAATTAGGCAGTCAGCTAGTCTATGTAAATGTGATTCAGATATTGATGTAGCACTGGTGCTGGCACAGGCTTCTGTCTGAAAAACTAAATCAGCAGGTACTGTCATTGGCTGCGTCTAATTCACATGAACATGAGTTGACAAGCTATTTTTAGGAAATAGGACAACTAAATGGACACTGAGAGACACTGTTCCAGGAAGTACATTTAATGGGGACATATCACGGAAAACAGAATACTCTTTGCAGAATTTATGTATTCGTTTGATCAGAAATACAGTAAAAACAGTAATATTGTAAACTAGTATCGCCATTTAGAATAACTGTTTTTTATTGTAATATAATTTAAAATGTCATTTATTCGTGTGATAGCAAAGTTGAATTTTCAGCATCATGATCCTTCAAAAATCATTCTAATTTGCTGATTTGCTGCTCAGATAACATTTATAATTTTTTTTATTAATGATGCTAACATTTGTGATGCTTAATATTTTTGTGGAAACAGTGATACAGTTTTTCCGGATTCTTTGATGAATAGATAGTAGGGTTGTGCGATATTGCCAAAAAAATTATATCTTAATTTTTATCATTAATTATAATTCAACAATATTTGCTGAGTGTGTTTTTGTGCTGGTACCTTGGCTGATTTAGGCCTGTCATGAATAAATAAATACGTCACTAAAACCGCCAGTAGGTGGCGGCAAGTTTCTGTCTTCATGAGTGATTGATTGAATCATTCAAGTTGTGGCCTAATGGTTAGAGAGTCGGACTCATAACCCAAAAGGTTGTGGGTTCGAGTCTCGTACCGGCAGGGATTGTAGGTGGGGGGAGTGAATGTACAGCGCTCTCTTCCACCTTCAATACCATGACTGAGGTGCCCTTGAGCAAGGCACCGAACCCCCAACTGCTCCCCGGGCGCCGCAGCATAAATGGCTGCCCACTGCTCCGGGGGTGTGTTCACTGCTGTGTGTGTGCACTTTGGATGGGTAAATGCAGAGCACTAATTCTGAGTATGGGTCACCATACTTGGCCACATGTCACGTCACTTTCACTTTCAAATGATTTGCTCAAAATGGCTGATTCATTTAGAAATGAAGCAGGTGATTTTCTGAATGAATCATTGAATCATTGACTCAAATGATTTGTTCAAAAACATTCATTTAGGAACAAAACACCGCAGCATTGCTCTGAGACAAACAAATGTTCTGCTCCAAATTTGGAGCTATTTTTGTTGTCGAAACAGAAAACAAACAATATTGTATCTAAAATGTAACTCGCTCAATATTAGCTTCTTGTTTGTTGAATTGTTGTATAAAATCAATATCACATTCGCAATCGTGATCACACGCTGCTATTCAGGAAAACAGCACTCTTGCTTGTGTGATATTACTAACCTATATCTTTTCTTTTAAATATAAACAAATATAAACAAAAACCCATACAGGGATATTTTTGCTTTCATATCTTAAATTATTGGGGCATTCAAACAGCTTTCTAATAGAGTTTATCAACAATTACAATAATAAAACAACAATTACAATATTATCATAGATGATAAATATCGCACACCCCTAATTGAAAGTTACATTTATTTGAAAATGGAAATCGTTTGTAACATTATAAATGTCTGTACTGTCACTTTTGATAAATGTAATGCACCCTTGCTGAATAAAGGTATTGTTGTTATTATTATTATTATTATTTTTTAATCTTACTGACCCCAAACTTTTGAACAGTAGTGTATGTCCACTCGCATTAGCATCACAAATACATTAACATCAAAATTTTAAATGGTCGGATAGGCGCCAGCATCCCTGTGATACTTTATTTTATAAATTAATAGTAGTTTTGAAAAATGTTTAAATGATGTACACTTACATGAGACAAGCTCCACTTGCGTTGATAGTCTAATAAAAACAAGTATTATTATACATGGAGTGGGTCGCCATATGGGGGCCGCCATGTTGTAATCACTTGACCAGTTAAATGCTTAGTGGTTCCTCTCGCTCCGCTTCATGCCACAATCCCTAGACAAACACCATAGTGTCCCATCACAACGTAAACAAAATAGTACTGACTCTGAGTGCTCCTTTAAACAACTTTAAAAAATTGTAATGAAAAACAAAATGATGACATTTTGGGCACTAGAAATATTGGCTAAGATTGTTAGTTGACTTCAAGAAGCACAAATAGAATTCTGGGGAATACAGTCTGTTTAGGAATTTGCTTTTTGTACAGGAAAATTCACCATGAAAAGGTTCAGCGCTTAGATTTTAATTGAAGAATATTTTGGTTTAATCAGATATGCAGTCTGCTTTCTTCATTTGTGCATTCTCTCGTTTTCTTCCTCCCTCTCCCTTTTTTCCTCTCTGGCCAATCAGTAGTGAGGAGACAGTATGAGGCAAAACTTACTCTCGGTTGCCGGGTGTGTTACCATGACTACGCAAAGCAGATCCCTGACCTAGTCCATCCTACATGACATGACTTACAGCTTTTCATCTTTCACGTTTCTCAGCTCGTGGGGACTCTGTCAGAGCCCTCAGCATAATTCCCGCATCTCTCTGTGGTGGCGACCCATGTTTTCTGTATCATTGTGTACTATTGAAATGAGCGGTGTGTTCTCACTGTCTTCCAGAATGTTAAAGCTTGTCTTTGAGGCTGTTTCTCATGTGTGCTTTGGCAGGATCACCTGTCTGCTCCTTTGAGACGGTTTGCTCATTACCCACACACTCCCACAACACATGCCACTGATGCAATAGCTCTCAATGTCAGTGTGTGAAAGCGTCGTACAAGTGTCAGGCCATACAATTAACAAATGTTGCACATATCTGTGACATCTCTGTATGCGAGTGTCTTGCCTGTGTTTGTTTTATTAAGAAGAATTGTAGCGAGCGATGTGTTGTTATGTATCGCATCAGCCTCAGACGGCACACCCACCGACCGTCCCATTAACCACTACACCAGTCTGTTCAAAGACTGGCTGATGCATATTTCCCACAGAAGTACTTTCTTGATTTGACAAGCTCCAGTCTGATTAAAAGAAAAGTTTCTGAGTTATGTTTGTACTTTGCTCAGACACAAATAATGATCACAGCATTTATACACATTTTCCTCTTTTTCTTGTGTGTGTGTGTGTTTTCTGTTTAAATGTTCGTTGAGCAGTAAGTTTGTCGTAGGAATGTAAATTTTCATGTCATTTCAAATCTGCAATCAAGTAAATAATTAATCACTAACATTAATAAAGCCAAATGCATGTGGAAAAAAACTGATAATTGCAATATGTTTTTTGTATATATTATTTTAATACATTATGTAATTTAAAGACATTTACATGTTTCTATTGTCAAGTAAATAATTAATCACTAACATTAATACAGCCAAATGCATGTGGAAAAAATTTGATAATTGCAATATTTTTTTTTATATATTATTTTAATACATTATGTAATTTAAAGACATTTACATGTTTCTATTGATAGTTTAGTAAAGTTACATAAATATTGTAATTACACTACCAAAAAATAAAAAATTAAGGGTCAGTAAGATTTAAGAATAAAAGTATACTTTTATTCAGCAAGGATTCATTATATTGATCAAAAGTGAGAGCAAAGATTTCAAAGTGAAGACATTTTTTGTTACAAAAGATTTCTATTTCAAATAAAAACTGTTCTGTTTCCATAAAAATATTAAGCATCACAACTGTTTTCAACATTGGTTCTCAAGAAACATTTTTAATATTATCAAACCAGCATATTAGAACGACTTCTGAAGGATCATGTGACACTGAAGACTATAGGAATCATAGGAATAAATAACATTTTAAAATATATTAGTAGAAAACGGTTCTATAAATGTTGATAATATTTCACAATATTACTGGGTTTACTGTATTTTAAGTAAACACTGCCTCGGTGAGCATAAGAGATTCAAAAACATTTAAAAAAAATTATTGACCCTAAACGTTTGAGCTGTGGTGTATAATTACAAATTTATTTCAATCCACAATATTTTAATACATTTAAACTGAGTTTAGTATGAATTTAAGTTTACTGTATTTTAAGTAAACTGCCTTGGTGAGCATAAGAGATATTCAAACACATTTAAAAAAATTATTGACCCTTTGAGCTGTGGTGTATAATTACAAATTTATTTCAATCCACAATATTTTAATACATTTAAACTGAGTTTAGTATGAATTTAGTTTGATTAAATAATTATTTAATACATTTAATAACAATGTTTGTGTATATACAATATTGAAATATTTAGACATTACATTAGACTTTGAATTGAAGTTAAATGATACCAAACAGTGTGAATCCAGTGCAAAAACTTGGTCACAGTGAGATTTCAGGTGAGATTTTCAGCTGCATACTCTTCCAGTGAGCACTAGCATGATTCTCAGATGGGATGATGCTGGGAGACCAACAGATGAACATTGCTTGCTGTCATGTTGTACTTTAACACATTATCACAGTTTTTGTAGTGAATGTAATCTTTATTATAGAGAAACACTCCAACTCTGATTATGTTGAGCCCGGTTTATTTGGCAGTTCTTGGCCAGAATGGGCTGCAGTGTGGACCACAATTTATGCCGTTTAGTCAAAGGTCTGGCTACGTGTGACTAGGTGTCATATGGAGCTGCATGTGTGGGAGTTGCATTGAATGATGCAGCAGTTAGATGGTGAACCATCTCCCAAGTCCTCGACAGATCACACTGTCCCTGCACCCTGACACTCCAGACACCCACTTTCATCTCCATTAAGTGCACCACATCACACTGGCCAGCAAAGAGACACCCCCACACTCACGCACTTCAAATTTTGTTAGGGCTTCATCACTGTTAAAAGCTGCCCCGAGGCTGCTGAAGACACTGGCAAGTGTTTAAATTGCTGTAGCTGGTGGACAGTTACACATCTTATTCATATGGAGTGACACTTTGACATTCCGTCTGAACTGTTAGCATAGCACAGATACCATTGGGATTTACTGTTTCTGCAAATTCCGTTTGGAATGCGTTGGGATTCCATTCAGATTCCATCCTGTTGGAACCATGCATTCCTCGATAAGCAGCTCAGTTCAGTTTGTGAGCCCAACTACCCATTAAAGCTGTGATGACATGAGAAAAAAAAAAAGAGTATTTTATCCAACCCCCCCCCAAAAAAAAAAACAATTAATAGTTTTAGCAGCAAATCAAGTCAATTGTTGCCTTTGGCTGCCCGCTCTCCAGGCATTCAGGCATATGATTTATGCAAGAGCAATGTGAAGCATTTATATGTTTTAGCTCTTCCTCCCTCAAAGATCTGAATTCATTAAAGGAAGACATTCAGTGCAGTTTTGGTGAGCACTGAAAAGTTGCATAAAGATTACAAATCTTCTTTTAGAATAAACTGTTAGAAGTTGGACCTGAATCTAAATCTTGCTTCATTTCCTTGGTCACCATTCATTTTCATTGTGTGTAAGAGAGGCAGACATTCTGCTTTATCATGTCTTTTGTGTTTTACAGAAGAAAGAAAATCATAAAGAAAAACAATAGTGAATAAATGACAGAAATTTTATTTTTGCATGAACTGTCCCTTTAAGAAAGAATGTGCTTGATTAATCTGTCAAAAACATTTGTGTTTATTTTCCATCAAAATTTTCCATCAAAATGGATCTCGCTCCAACTCTCAAACACCGTTTTTTCAGCTAATGTCAACAGTGACTTTTACTTTTCTTAACCCCTCTCCTTAAACTATTTATTTATTTAAAAAACAATCTAGATGATTTAAGTTTTAAGTTTAACAGCTAGTCAATTAGTCAATTAGTCAACCATTGTGACCAATGCCTACATATTACAGGCTAGGTTTAACATGCAATTCTCAATTTTGTACCATACATAACAGGGGTTCCTGCTCCATCCCTCTATCCCCCAAGAGCTCCTTGACCTGAAAAAGGTATAAAATTGTCTAAAGGAATTAGAGGAATTATTAAGGGAAATAGAGACAGTTTATCAACAGACCATCAGTAGAAGTATTTAACTTTTGGACTGATGGAATGACATCTTTCCCTTCTGGGTTATTACAGTACCTTACACATTGCAGAACAAATGGCGTTGCTCCATGGGTTCACTGAGTTTGTCTCGCAGCTAATCGACCCCGCTCATGAACGTTTGGTGTGTGTATTTAACCGTGTCTGCTGCTCACCGTTCAACATGTTGCTCGGACAGCTGGGTGATAAACAATGCTATATGTCCGACCCATATGTAGTATGAGCATGTACAACAGCCACAAGGGCTCTATAATCTGTCAGCCGCACAGACGGGCAGATTGTTGATGCGAACAGACAGACAGAAAGAGAAGGCTGTCACTTCAGTTAGAGGTAGTGAACATTTTTCCTCCCGTGTCCCAGTGCTGTCGTTTTACCATTTCCTCCGATCGTTTGAAGTTCAGACCTTCCAGCACTCCTGAGATTATGCTGTTTTCTTTTCATTTGATGGGGTTTTGAAAGTTGGAATCATTACGCTTGAATGTCTAGGGATTCTTGTTTCATTTATCCTCTCAATCACGGAGCCCTTATCTTCCTGCCACGCAGTCTTGGATCTTTTAGTAGCTGAGATTCAGTGCAATTCATCTCTGTCTCTCTCTCTCTCTCTCTCTCTCTCTCTCTCTCTCTCTGTGTCTCCCTCTTCACCCCCTCTAGATTCAGTGCAATTCATCTCTGTCTCTCTCTCTCTCTCTCTCTCTCTCTCTCTCTCTCTCTGTGTCTCCCTCTTCAACCCCTCTAAGGGACGCTGTACACGTGATAACTGTAAGTACCTGCATCCTCCGCCTCATCTCAAGACCCAGCTGGAGATAAACGGCAGGAACAACCTGATCCAGCAGAAGACCGCAGCCGCCATGCTGGCCCAGCAGATGCAGTTCATGCTGCCTGGAGCTCAGCTGCAGCCCATAGTGAGATCCGAATTTAATAACCAATAACATCACGACCGTTTCTCTTGGCTTGAAAGCATTGCTTTATTATCCCTTGTTGTCTTTGTGTCTCTCATCCAGACATCGTTCCCAGTAACGCCTTCCTTGGCCAACAGTCCGAGCATGGCTTTCAGCCCATACCTGAGCCACATGAGCCCGGGCATCAGTCTCATGCCCGAACTTCTGCCCAGCGCCCCCGTGCTGGTCCCGGGGAGCCCCACCGGCATCACCATGGGCAACGGAAATTCAATGCAGAAACATGTTCGCACAGACAAGCTTGAGGTTTCAAAACGACTTGCTTTGTCTCTTGTAATATCTCTATAACGGTTGCTAAATATGTATTCGGCATGCAACTCATTTTAAACCATTTGTGTTACAAACTTTAAAAACATGTCAAAATGTGTGCTGTCACTTTTCTAAAGGTTGGAATACACTACGTGACTTTTAGAATCGGAACTGATTTTTTAAAACACTAGGCATCACATACTTGCCGACTTTGTTAGTGTTTCAGTCAGGACTACTTCGTCAAAGTATATTTATTACAATTATATAGCATACAGTTAGTGTTGGCAGTATGGTTCTGTTCTGGGCAAAACTTACCACGCCTGTCCATGCAGCCATGCTTGGACAGAGCGGGGAGAGCTGCAAGTCAAACCCCCCTGGGGTACAGAACAGATCATAATTACAAATCACAATTTACATGAGTTGTAGAAAATACAAAATACATGATACAGAATGCTTGCAATATAGTGAACTGTTTTACGGAAAAAAAAATTCAGATTAGATTATAGGTTGTTAGGTAGAGTTGGGGTTGGAGGAGGGAGTTTGATATGCGAGCAGCGATGCGATAGAAGAGATGCTGAAGAATTTAAATGGACCGCTGTGATAAGTGTCAAAACTGGATTGGCCTGAACTAAGGCGATGCTTGATTTTCAGAGAAAAACTAGACACTGTACACTAAACGACTGAGGATCACAGACTAACAAACAACAAACTCATGCAGAAACATGCACCTCATTGTTAGGAGACACATGACAGATGAAATTAGTATGTGTTCTAAAATCAGCTCATAATATCAAACGTGTTTGATATCCTCAAGCTGAATGGAAACATCGTCTGAAGCTAAAAGAAATCTGTGTGTGTCAAACAGCGCAATTTTGTGTGAAATCTGTCGTCCGACTGCCCGAAATCTGCAGCGTGGCTCTGACTTTTGGCATCTATCGCTGACTCCTCCAGACTGCCAATCAGGGCAAAAATCTATGTGAAAGTCATGAAGTGTATTCCAGCTTTTAGTCATTAGACTTCAGACCATATTTAGCCCATGTTTGGCGATAAAACAAACGTAAATGGTGAACCAATCCTGTAACACAATAGCCGTACATGAGTAATCATGTACTAAATTATACCTAAATATATACCTAAATTAAATATTACTTTAATATAAACTATTGATGAGTTAAGGCTTGTACTACTAATCAAGAACTATTCTTAACTATGAGTCATATGAATTCATGTGCCCAAAGTGTTAGTTAATATATTAACAAATATGCGGTCATTGTTCACACATGAATTCCAATGACTCGTGTCGTAGTTACAATTAATTCTTGATATTTAATTTAGGTATTAGTACATGATTATTTATGTACTGTTATTGTAAATTGTTACCAAAAATCGTATAGACTCGCATTGAATGAGTCAAAAATACAGGCTAGAATGTGATACAGACTTGGGGCTGGGCGTATTTTGACCTGGGCTAATGAGTAAACACCTAACAACCAGCCAAAACACCATAGCAACTACAAAGTAACATGCTAAAAGAATCTTTAACCCTAATAGAAGCATCCTGGCAACCAGTGATAACATAGAATTGGGCAAAGGCCACACATCTTTTATCAAATGTAAAAATCTAGTTTATAACGCTATTGTGTCATAAGAATTGAAATGACTGTCACAAAGCGTGCTTTTTAACGTGACTAATGGGTAATAGTAAATCTCTGTTGTCCTGCTCCCAGGTGTGTCGAGAATTCCAGCGGGGAAACTGCACACGCGGGGAGAACGACTGCCGCTATGCCCACCCAATGGAAGCCGCCATGGTGGACGGCAGCGAGAACTCCGTCATTGTTTGCATGGATTACATTAAGGGCCGATGCACCCGTGACAAATGCAAGTACTTTCACCCTCCGGCTCACTTACAGGCCCGGATAAAGGCGGCGCAGCACCAAGCCAGCCAGAATGCTGCTGCCATGGTGAGTTACTGAGACGATTCCATTACAATGACATCACAAGCACTAATTCCCATAATTATGACAATCACACATCACAGTACAGAAGATTATGCTCTGTGGAAAAATGTATAGCCTTCTGTAAAGACTATATGGCAACACCATGGACTAGTTGTCATATGGAAAATTAAGCTACATAATTTGTGAAAACATTTTTATTTTATTCATCCATATAAAATACAATTCTGTTATTTACAAATATCATATATAAAAGTAATTGCTAATAACTGAATTTGTTACACATTTAAATAACTTCTGACCATTTATTAAAAGCAGCTTGTTGTGGCATAAATCAAACTGAATCAAAACATGTAAAACTCGTAAAATCAAGCCACGTTGTTTTAATATAAGGAATGAATGTTAAAATGAATAAAGAGTGAGTGAATAATTTATTCTGTCACGTTGCACACACACGAGGAACGAGGAGACGCTGGAGAATATGTTGACAAGACTTTATTTGCACCAAGGAACCAAGGGAGACGAACACAGGAAGACGTTCAACAGCGGACAGAGAACTAGGGACTGGGAACACTTTAAATACACACAGGAGGAGGGGATGACGAGACACACCTGGGAGCAATGAAACATCAAGGGAAACACCTGGGACAAATGAACTAAACTAATCAGGACAGGAACAGGAAACTAACCAAATAAGGGCATGGGAAGGCACATGGGGAGCAGGACACACACAAAACAAGGAACAGAGTCTGACATAATGCCCCCTCCGGAAGGCGTGACCTCACGCCATATAACATCCAATGGGGAGGGGGGGTGGGCACTC
>NW_015551039.1:707874-763443 GCF_001515605.1 Sinocyclocheilus anshuiensis
CACCGGATGACTGTATCCTTCCAGCCGAGGTTGGTGGTGTCTGGGAGCTCCGTGGGATGGTGGAACGTCGTCCCGATCCGGAACAGCGTCGCGAGGGTTTCACCCTCGAGGGAGCTGGCGAGGGCGAGCGGCACAAACGCCCTCGCGAAGACGACGGGGTCTGGGCTCGCTTGAGCCACTGAGATGAACATTAACCGCTCCTCCATATGGGGACGTGGAGGAGCGCACGGAAAAAAAGGGCAAAACAAAAACTTACAAAAACCGGAAATCAAACACGGGGAAGGGATGCCGCTTACTGTTCGGTCCGCTGTTCTGTCACGTTGCACACACACGAGGAACGAGGAGACGCTGGAGAATATGTTGACAAGACTTTATTTGCACCAAGGAACCAAGGGAGACGAACACAGGAAGACGTTCAACAGCGGACAGAGAACTAGGGACTGGGAACACTTTAAATACACACAGGAGGAGGGGATGACGAGACACACCTGGGAGCAATGAAACATCAAGGGAAACACCTGGGACAAATTAACTAAACTAATCAGGACAGGAACAGGAAACTAACCAAATAAGGGCATGGGAAGGCACGTGGGGAGCAGGACACACACAAAACATGGAACAGAGTCTGACATATTCATTATTAATGACATTCATTATTAATAACATTCATGATTACCATTCGTTATTCAATGATATTGCATCACACCATTCAAAGGTTTGGGGTCGGTAAGGGTTTTTTGTGTTTTTGAGTCTCTGCCGCTCACCTAGACTGCGTTTATAGAAAAACAGTCATATTATGGAAATGTTATTACAATTGACAATAATGTGCATATATTTTGAAATGTAGTTTATTTCTGTGATGGTAATGCATTTTCAGCATCATTACTCCAGTCTTCAGTGTCACATGATCCCAGTCTAATATTCTGATTCACTCAAGAAACATTTTTTATCAACATTGCTGAAAACATTGTTGTGCTGCTTGATATTTTAGTGAAAACATGACACATTTTTTCTGAATTCTTTGATAAATAGCTAGAGTTCAAAAGCATCTATTTGAAATAGAAATCTTTGTTAACATTATAAATGTCTTTACTCTCATTTATGATCAATTTAAGGCATGAATGCTTAATAAAAGTATGGAAAAAAAAAACGTACTGACCCCCAAATTTTGAACGGTAGTGTATGCATCATTAGATATCTTTGGATTGTATTAGTTTGATTTTAATTTATTTCATTTTAACTTCTCACTGTTGCATCAGCTTATGCAGCTTATAATCATAAACACTGAATTCAATTACTTGTGATGTTAAAATTAGTTTTCAAACTCATAAGTCTCGCAAACAAAGACCACAATGCACTATGTGTTATGTAGTAAGTTACGTCACTACACCATTTTGGTGGAAAATGAAGTATAGGTAAATTTTTTTGTAATATGTAATTTATCACATCTCATGTCACACTGGGCCATTTTAGCATCTGGTTTTATCCAAGGCAGCAGTCACTACACATTACAGGAACAGTGCCACTGGAGTAATCTAGAGTTAAGTGACCAGCAGCCTTAGTTTTTGCCAGGATGCCATTTTCAGTAAGCTTTACTAGTGTCAGATGAAGGTGTGTGTATTTATAACTCACTTTCCACATACCTTCAATGTGAGGTTCAGGAGTTTATTAAATAATTCAGATCCCCCGCAGGAGGGTGTGTGTGTGTGTCTGCAGGCGAGCTCTTTGTCTCCTGTGTGATGCATGAAGACCTGGGCTCAGTGATCGGTTGCAAACGGTGTCTGCAGTGCAGGTGCAGGAGAGATAAATGATAAGAAAGGAAAAAACAAGCAATTCATTCCAACAGAAACCTCCACTAGTTAGCAGCCTCTCACCCGAGAGTCTACTGCAGACAGTTTCTCTTTAATAATGTGTCATTTTTATCCTAGTCTCCCAAGTCTTATCATGTAACATTTCTACAAAGGTTTATTTACAGTGCACAGATGTGGGGACGTTATCCAAAAATCCTCCTCTGCTTCCTGCAGTCACCTGGTCTGCCTGAGGCTTTATCATATGTTGGCTTTATTTGACTCCCTCTCGGTTCATGCTGTCATTCTTTTTGAACACTGCTTGATTGTCTTTACATCCTCACAGCTCTCTTTGTTGTCCTACAAGCTTATTACCCAGCTTTCTCTCTAACCTCAGCTGCATCTGTTTCCTTCACGGCTCATTCTCTTGTCTCGTGTTTATGTCTACTGTCGTTGATTGGTTTGCCATCGTCATGTGGTCACTGCTCGCTTATCCAGCCCTCAGTGCATCCTCTGAAGCGCAGCCTGCAACCAACTTTCAATCTGGTATATTCATCTTACACCCATTTTTGTGTCTTTTTTTAATATTGTTTGCTGATTTGTTAATTTCTAATAGCTCATTTGCATATAGTTTATGTTTTGGGTGAAAGTGTTAGTGCTGCAAGAAACCAGCCACAATTTCTGTGTAAACTAATCAACATCTTAGAAGTGAAATGACACTTGAATAAATTTGTAGTCTGGGTTCTAGAAGTATTTTCTCCACAGGAACTTAAGAAACTTTGAACCAAACCAACTAGCTCAGAGAGGAATCGCTATCATTTGATTACATTTTGAAAATCGGAAAAAAGACAGACGCAAGAATGTATTTAAAATCTTTAATAAAGATGCAAAATAAGTTTATATGAGTACCATATTGGCTATCATCCAATAATAGTTCTTTATGTATTAGTTAAAGGGGTCATATGATGCGATTTCAAGTTTTCCTTTCTCTTTGGAGTGTTACAAGCTGTTCGTGAATAGATAATATTTAATTGTTCATGCTCATTTCTTCTATTTTTACATTTAGATGACCTTTGCCTTCATCTAACACTTACTTAAAATTAACGCTGTTAAATGTAATCTTTAGCAAATTTCAAAATAAATATTCATTTTAATACTGTACTTTATAATGTGATGCAAATTCAAATTGTAGCATTTCAAATGATTGATTTTAGTTATTAATATTTATTTTTAATTTATTTAGAAAAACTGTTATATCAGCGTTTTAGAGGTTAAATATGCCATTACATGAAAATAGTTTTCAGCTCGTAAGTATTGGCCAGAAATGTCATATCCAGTCTTGTTTTTAATGAGGGATTAATTAATACTCATCCCATTATTTACTAGGAAAGGATGTTTTCTTTGAAAATGGAAAATCTGTCATCATTTACTCAGCCTCATGTCATTCCAAACCTTTATTTCTTCTGTGGAACAGAATGTTGGTGACCATTGACTTTCATTGTATGGACAAAAAACACTTGGGACATTTCTCAAAAAATGCTCCACAGAAGAAAGAAAGCCATTTAGGTTTGGAATGACATGAGGATGAGTGATTGATGAACTTTTTTATGCATTTTCTAATTAGAAAACTTATTTTCCGCTCTTACACTACAACATCTATTAATAACTAACAAGGTAAGGCTAGGTAGGCTACGTAATAATATAGATACAAAAAAAATGATGTTGTGGAGTTTGCAGTTCTCATTGCCATGGAAACAACCTTCAGATTGGTGAATCTCACTATGGAATTGTGGGTAGTGCCATACCCCATCTGTAATTAATTTGGCAGTTAAGCAATTGTTTTCAGTGAAGTTTAAATCACTGGCTTATGCAATCTACAGAAACATACATCAACCTCTTAATAACCTTAGAGCTCATAGGTGGTCTTTATTAAAAGGTTTATGCATTGTTTAATATCAGATCTGGATTGAGATTTTTACTTCAGGAACCGACTGTTGAGGTCTATACAGTACAGCACATTATTATTGGGTTTTGGGATTGAGTTCACTCATGTAAATCATGAGGTCGGACTGCTCCCCCATCATCCCTCGGTTAGTGAATCACAGATATCCTCTTTCCTGCTGACCTTGCTCTTATCATGTTGCATATCAGTCTTCAGACAGAATTACACAGTGGAAGACAGCCGTACATCCTCCTTTTTATGCCTTCATCTAGACTGAGCATTCTGTGTTTAATTATCAGAGGCAGATAAGGACGCCTCACCTCAATTTCTCTTTCTGATATCGCTCTTCCTCATGCAAGGCTGCATGTGTCTGACGCCGCTTTTAGAAAAATGGAGAAGCAGACCCAAATATTTGCCAGAGAAGAAGCACAGCATACCATTATATATATATATTCACTTTGTGTTAAAACTAGTCAGTCAACAAGATTCAGTTTGGACGGTTTATTTTTTATTTTGATAGAATAGGAGTTGATGAGTATACAAGAGATCAGCACTAGCTGTCACAAACTAGCTGAGGAAATCTGTGTAATTAAACTTTAAATACTGTTAAATAATCCTAGTCACATTACATTTCTAAAAATATGTATACACACACACATTACATTCCTAAGAGAAAATGAAATATCGTTACACTTTATATAGCTGTTTTCTATTTGCAAATATTTTAAAATGTGACTTATTCCTGAATTTTCAGCAGACATTGCATCAGTCACATGATCCCTCAGAAATCATTATAATATGCTGATTTGCTGCTCAAGAAACATTTCTTATTATCAAGGTTTAAAACAGTTACCATTTAATATTTTTGTGGAAACTATATAGAATAGAAATATACAGTTGTGGTCAATGTGGACCGTTTTTCTCCAATAAACGTTGGCCACAATTATTAGCACCCGTTCATATTCCCATTCATATTTATTTTGGCACACCAGGGTGACTACAAACAAGAAATTGTCCAGCCATGACATATATATATATTAAAAAAAAAATAATAATAAAATAAAATAAAAAAGTATAAATATGAGGAACACACTGGTAAAAAAAAAAAAAAAGTACCCAATGTCCACGGTTAAATATTCTGCTGGATCTTTAAAGTTGTGCCTACTTTTCTAACAGAGGTTCTGAACATCTTGTTCAGATATTGGAATCATGGATTCTATCAGATACCAATAGATAAAAAAAAATAAATAAAAATCAAATCCTGACGGTCTCTGCTAGAAATCTTATAATAGGTTGAGGTTAGATCATCCATCAGGACAATGATCCAAAACTAAGCACAACTGGGTCACGGAGCACAAAATAATCGTGCTGCCATGGCCACCAGTCCTCTGATCTGAACCCTATAGAAAATTACTGTGAACTGAAGAGGAGGGTGTACTAACATGAACCTTGAAGGATATGGAGAGCTTTTGCATAAAAGAATGGTCTCTGATCTCTTGCCAGATGTTCTCCAAATTCCTCAGGCATTAAAGGAGAAGACTCTTATTGTCACGCGGTCGTGGTTGTAGTAAAGCACTCAAAGTAGAAGTAAAGGGGTTTTTAATAAGCATCAACTCACTAAGACCATTCAAAATAACATTAATCCAAGACAAAGAAATTAACAGAAACTGAGGGCTTATGAAGACAGGAAACCTAAGGAGCAAACGAGATGATTAACACAACACAGGTGATCTAAATGAACGAAGATTAACTAATTACGGAAACAGGAATTAGACCAAATTGGGGCAAACGGAAACACACACGTGACACTTATATTGCTCTTATTTCAGCAAATGGATATTGCAAAAAAATATTAAATAAAATGAGGCCAATAATTGTGACCAAAATGGATTGGAGAAAAACGTTTATTTCATAATGAAATTTTCCCCCACTTTAAATTGTTTTGCATCAATTAAAGGTTAGATTTTTATGAATATTTTGAATGAAAGATCAAAAGAATAAACAAGGCAGATTTATTTTCTCAACCTTCTTTGAAAATATTTATCAAGCTCATAACTATATATATGATTATATATTGGCAGCAGTGTTGGGGAAAGTTACTTTTTAAAAGTAATGCATTACAATATTGCGCTACTCCTTAAAAAAGTAACTAATTGCGTTACTTCGTTACTCTTTATGGAAAGTAATGCATTACATTACTTTTGCGTTACTTTTTGTCACCTGGGCTGGGCTTGCTTACTTGTTTTTTAATAACAAAATACCCAAAAGTTATATTTTTGGCAACTGTAAAGACCCTTTTACACCAAAAGTGAAATTAATAAGCCTCACGCTGAAGGAAGTGCCTCTGCACCTCACTCACAATTTCACTGCAGGAGAGGTGTCAGTAAATAAATTGTAAAACAAAGTAACTTATTTGAAAAAGTAATTTAGATATTTCATTGTAAATTTAAAAGTAATGTGCTACTTTACTAGTTACTTGAAAAAAGTAATCTGGTTACGTAATTCACGGTAGTTGTAATGCGTTACCCCCAACACTGTTTGGTAGTATGTACACTCGGTACTGTTTAAAAGTTTGAACTTCACACACACACACACACACATGTCTGGTTTGCTATCCTTGTGGGGACTCTCCATAGGCGTAATGGTTTTTCTACTGTACAGACCGTATTTTCTATTGCCCTACACCTAAACCTACCCCTTACAGGAAACTTTCTGCATTTTTAGATTTAAAAAAAATAATAATTCTGTGTGATTTATTAGCCTGTTTACCCGTGGACCCCAATTTAGGTCCCCACCATGACATGAGTCCCCATGAGTCTGTGTGTATTCAGGTTTAAGTCCCCACCAGAATAGAAAAACAGGTACACACACACACACGTCTGGTTCACTATCCTTGTGGGGACTCCCCATAGGCGTAATGGTTTTTATACTGTACAAATTGTATTTTCTATCGCCCTACACCAACCCTACACCTAAACCTACCCCTTACAGGAAACTTTCTGCATTTTTACAATCTTAAAAAAAAACTCATTCTGTATGATTTATAAGCTTCTGTACCCATGGGGACTTCAATTTATGTCCCCACAGTGACACAAGTCCCCATGAGTTGGTGTGTATTCAGATTTAAGTCCCCACCAGTATAGAAAAAATTATTTATACGTTTTTCTGATGCATCCTAAAAGTAGTCAAATACATCTCCATCAATGTTTTGATAATGTTTTATTATTTTATTTATAAAACATGATTTGCAACATTTACAATGACAAATACACAGTATGTCAGATGTATTTTCATGAATGGACAGGAACACACACGGTACAAAATTTCCTGTAGCTCAGTATCATGGCTATCTTTTATGTCTTCCTCTGCCCACCATCTTTCTTTTTCTTTTTGTTTTTTCCTCTTTCTTCTTTGTCATCCCGATCACTTTAGGCTCTGCCACCAGGAGCCATGCAACAGCTACCAAAGAGACCGACCCTGGAGAAGACTAACGGCGCGACTGCCGTCTTCAACCCCAGCATGTTCCACTACCAGCAGGCTTTGGCCAGCATGCAGCTGCAGCAGCCAGCGTTCATTCCCACAGGTGAGCTCACGCAGACAGATGATTCCCCCTGAGCTGCGCTCTAATATCACCATATTCCTGTAATAGTTTGGCTTGCATACATACAGCACTTTAAAGACAAAGTGCCTGGCTAGACAAGGACTTGAGCACTTTTCTGCTTGCCATCTCTCTCCCTGTAGGCCCACTTGCTCTCTTTATCTCATAGTAGTCCACCCTATGCACATGTCATGCTAATTAGTCCCATGATGCATACAGTCCTGCGTCTCCTCATGCACCTGCACCTGAGCATTAGCTACTCTTTTTCTGATGCTGCACTGCACTATGTTCACTATTCTCACATAATCAGTAAAAAAAAGCTAGATTGTATTTTGCCTAAATGACTGTAGCAGCGACCCTTCGGCCTTAAAAAGAGGATAGTTGCAGTACGTTTGCCACCCAGTTTTAAAGACCCGGTGAAATCAAAGTAGGAGCTCTGTGGCTTTTAATCCAAGTCTATAGAGTGCTGCAGTGATTGACATATTCATATTTATGTAGGTCAACCTGTAAGTTAGCATCACCCTGGTTCCCTTGACACAAGCTCAATAGGATTTTTCAATTGGTTTTGGAATATTGCAGAAAATAAGCTCTGTGACCAACAATGGTATAGGATCCTTGTTCATCATGATAATCATCAGAAATTAACGCAGCTTTGATGAATTTTGAAGTGTAAATACAATCACCAGAACTGAAAAGCTAAACACATGCTATAAAAGAACTGCATCACAGTCACATGACTTCAATGTCACTACCATTAAGCTTAAGGTTGAATAGCTACCATGTGCGTGGTTATTAACAAAATCCGGTTGTAAAAGCAGATTAGTGAGTAGATGATTTTACCTGTTCGTTGTGATGACGTTTAATGTCCCAAACAACCTCTGTATTAAAAGCTGTTGGAAAGTAAAAGCTTTAAATAAAGCTCAAGGGGCTTTATCCGACATATTGTATGTCATAGAATAAAACTTAAAATATCTTGAGCTTGTGTTAATCACAGACCTTATTTAACAAAAAAAATGTAATTAAAAAAAAAACAAACATTAAATTCAGGACGATGGAACTGGATGTGCTAAAATGCTAAGTAGTTTCTGGGTTTTGGCCTACAAAAATATGTCATCCCTGCAGCACTCGATTACTTTTAAGACTAGCTACATGCTAGTGCTTCCTATAAGATGACAAAACTAACAGATCTCTTCAAATTACAGATCTTTTAAAATTAACAGTCTTTCTCTTCTGTGAAAATGGAAAAAAAAAAATTTGATGACTCATTTTGTACTACACAGATTTTTTTCCAATAAGATGCTCCCTAGGCTGAAAATATTCCTCTGATTCCACCTGCCATTGACTAACATTACAGTGTAGCAAATAATGTTTCACAGCTGTGACGTAAACTACGTTATATTGGCAGTATAAAAAATACCCCACCCAAACATTTTGTTTCAGTAGCAAATACATCAACACAGGAAAGAAAACCTCCATTTCATGAGTCTTTATAGGCAACATGAAATCAAAATAGGCCCTTTTTTAAATAAAGGTTTTGTGCTTGATTATGCAGTGCATGTTATTTTAAAGCAAGAAAATAGTTTTCTCTGTTGCTTTTTACTATTGACATAACAGTAGATGTATCATAGCCTAACTAATAAATTTTTGCCCCTTCCTAATCTTCCTAATTCAATCAAATCCTGATGGATGAAATGAAGCCCAATCCTAGATTTTATCCTGCTGAATTTTCTGTTTAACTACAATATAAGGCACATTTCGAAATGTAAATGTGTTGTGAATGCTGTTGCAAAAATCAAACCGAACTTGTTAGCATTAGGCTCAGATGACAAGACAAGAAAGCGTATCAGCACAACAACAAATTGGCATCCAGATTAACATCCCCTTCCTGATGAGGACCTTTCCACCAGCATGATTCATTTCCTCTTGGTTTCTCCCTGCTTTGTGTCCTTGTCTCCATCTCGCCACCATGTTGCCCATAATGACGGTCATCGCTCTTTCACTGTGTGTCACTAACTCTAAAGTTGTTTTGTCTTGTTCTCATTCTGCTTCCACTCCTCCATCCTCCTCGGTCTCTCTTCTCCTGGGCTCTTTGTGCATGGTGTTGCAGGCTCCGTATTCTGCATGGCTCCATCTGGAGGCATTGGTAGGTCACTTCCCAGTCTTTCTGGATCAGCGGTTACCTTACAGCAACATCTCAGATATGTGACAGACAGGAAGGTGATCCACGATATTAACTCCCAGCAGCCCCAGCCATGTATCATGGGGTGTTTCTTCAGCTGTGGACACTTTTGTTTTGTTTAGATTTTTGTTTTGGTTAAGTTTGGCTTTTCTTTGGTTTGGTGTATTGTTTGGTTTAGTGTTTTGTTTTGGTTTGATTTGATTTGGTTTAGGTTGGTTTTTCTTTGGTTTGGTTTATTGTTTGGTTTGGTGTTTTGTTTTGGTTTGATTTGATTTGGTTTAGGTTGGTTTTTCTTTGGTTTGGTTTATTGTTTGGTTTGGTGTTTTGTTTTGGTTTGATTTGATTTGGTTTAGGTTGGGTTTTCTTTGGTTTGGTTCGGTTTGGTTTATTGTTTGGTTTGGTGTTTTGTTTTGGTTTGATTTGGTTTAGGTTGGGTTTTCTTTGGTTTGGTTCGGTTTGGTTTATTGTTTGGTTTGGTGTTTTGTTTTGGTTTGATTTGGTTTAGGTTGGGTTTTCTTTGGTTTGGTTCGGTTTGGTTTATTGTTTGGTTTGGTGTTTTGTTTTGGTTTGATTTGGTTTAGGTTGGGTTTTCTTTGGTTTGGTTCGGTTTGGTTTATTGTTTGGTTTGGTGTTTTGTTTTGGTTTGATTTGGTTTAGGTTGGGTTTTCTTTGGTTTGGTTCGGTTTGGTTTATTGTTTGGTTTGGTGTTTTGTTTTGGTTTGATTTGGTTTAGGTTGGGTTTTCTTTGGTTTGGTTCGGTTTGGTTTATTGTTTGGTTTGGTGTTTTGTTTTGGTTTGATTTGGTTTAGGTTGGTTTTTCTTTGGTTTGGTTCGGTTTGTTTATTGTTTGGTTTGGTGTTTTGTTTTGGTTTGATTTGGTTTAGGTTGGGTTTTCTTTGGTTTGGTTTGGTGTTTTGTTTTTTGTTTAAACTTACCATCCCTTCATTTTTTTCATGTTTTGTTTTGATTTTAGTTTTGTTTTGTTTTGTTTGATTGTTTGGTTTGGTTTGGTTTAGTTTAGTTTAGTTTAGTTTAGTTTAGTTTAGTTTAGTTTAGTTTAGTTTGGTTTAGTTTGATTTGGCATTGTTTAGTTTAGTGTAGTTAAGTTTAGTTTGGTGTAGTTTAGTTTAGTGTAGTTAATTTTATTTTGGTGTAGGGTAGGTTGGTGTAGTTTGATTTAGTTTAGTTTGATTTGGCATTGTTCTTTGGTTTGGTGTTTTGTTTTGGCTTGGCTTGGCTTGGTTTGGTTTGGTTTAGGTTGGGTTTTTTTTGGTTTGGTGTTTTGTTTTGTTTTTGTTAAAACTTACCATCCCTTAATTTTTGCTACTTTTCACATGTCTATTCTACATGTCTAGATTTCATTGTTTTACATTTGTCCCAGACCCATACATTCAATCCAAAACATGACATATCATCATAAAATGAAACAATATGAATTATTACATTTCACAATTGTGGTTAATCTAAACAAAGAAATAATATTATAAACCTTTATAAATATATTACCATAAACCATTTCCATTTCAATTCTAAATAATTGTGGAAATAATTATGAATCATTAACACATTATGACTGCATTGTTTACAGCTACTAATTAAATAAATAAAAGTAAGAAATAATAAAAAAGTAAAAAATTAAAAATTAAATCAAGTTAAATATCTCTTTTGAACAGAATATTTTTATTGTGTGGCATTTTTTAGTCTAGCTGCTGTTTTTTGAAATTATGCAATTAAATGCCAGCTGTAAAATTAACCTTAGCAAGACAAAGGCTTTGGCCACTTTATTTAAAAAATGTTTTAACATTTTATTTCCACCAAACAATGCTATTAAACACATTATGTAATTTGGGATATGATGGAAATGCTCGTGACTGAGGATAAAAAGACAAAAAAACGATGATGATTATGACTTAATTATTTAAATATCATAAACTGTTTTCATTTTAATTATTAATCAGATTATTTTTAAATAAAATTATTAATCAAATTTAATTATTAATCCAAAATATATATATCACTTGTGAAGAGAATATTTGTTTTGTGACTCTTTTTTGTGGTATATATAGTCTAGCAATTCATTTCTGTCATCTTCATTTTTTACCAAAGAATACTGTTAAACACATTGTTTGGGATGTGATGAAAATGCTCATGACTTTCAGGAGAAAGGACAAAAAAGTGCTCATAGTCAAAGAAACACCTTATAACATCAATACAAGACATATTTAATGTTCAGTATTGAAAATGACAAGGACAGCTTAACATGTGCACCTTGCACAGTCATTTTCCTCATTAGGTCTCAAACTATAATCCCAAACCTGTCCTGTCTGTCACTGCATTTACACCCAACCTGTCTGCTTTCACTGCTTCTTATCATTTGTTCGTTATTTCAGCTTGTCGTATGCGTTTGTGCATGCATGTGTGCGTGTGATTTTGTGTGCAGCTGACGGCACAGTGCGGGCACAAACAAGCAAGGCCAAAAGCCTTCAGAGAGACTCATTAAGACTGGTTCCTTTTTCTTTGTGCCCTTTCCTCCTCATCCTCTCCTTTCCCTCACTCCCTAAAATCTATTATAGGCCTTTTCAAACCCCCAGGCCTAATGACAGATGGCCGCTGGGAGAGGCGGGACTGGACCAGCTGCAGGGCCCCCCAAAGCCGTTACCTGTTAGGGCCTGGATATACTGGTGAGGGTAGAGTCTAGGTCCCCTCCCCTCACAAACACACACACACACTCACCATTTACCTGTTTAGAAAGGTAGAAATCACCCCTCAAGTTTCTGCTCACTTTTAGTGTTAATATTCCCAAACTAAGTTTAGCAGAAATGCAGTTGCACACACATTTCAATGCCCATAGATGAACAGTGATCTTTTTTTTTTTTAGCTAGCCAAGTTAAATTTGTCCTTAACAGTCATTTAGCTGGGTAACAATCCAATCAAAACACTAGATCTGTGCTGAACCAGTGAGTGTGCAAGTGTGTGCCTGTGCGCATGTCTGTATTTTTTATTTTTATGACATTATTTGACATCTGTGATGCACTTGCTGTGTACATATCATTCTGTGTTCATTTGCAGTTTTCCCTATAATATGACCTTTATCTCTTTAGCTGGTTTTATTAGATTAAATTCTTAATTCATATTTACAGGTGTTTTAGAATGATTATGTCATTCATTATCAGGTTAACTCAAAACCAAAGGAGTAAAGTGTCATATTATTATAAGGCAATATTTGAATGGGAATGAACTGCATATTTACATTCCCCTTCTTTTCCCCTACTGTATATTTATCCATTTATCCCCCATCAAAATATGACAGTCAGGCGTTCCTGTCTGTTCCAAATGTGTGTGATTTTGATGACGGCCATGTTTTTATTTTACCCTTAATAGTTTTATCTAAATGTAATGGTGATCGGATAAAACTCTCTAAGCTAAAACGTAATGCAACAAAATGTTTTAAAGTTCTGTTTGCATGTTTGTTCTTAAGTGAATACATCATCTTTGCAGTACATGAAGACGTAGTTGCCATGACTCAGCCTGTTCCTCTGGCATATTATGTCATGGTACTCATAACATTCCTCCTCCCCTCCACCTTCCCCCTTCCCTTGTTTCTTGTCTGACTCGCCTGAAAAAAGTTCCCATGATGCACGGTGCCACCACTTCCACTGTTTCGTCGGCTACGACCCCAGTCACCAATGTTCCTTTTGCTGAATCAGCCAACTCCAACCAGGTTTGCCCCTTCATTTTGGCCTCTCGTTTTTACAGCTGTAAGGCATCCGACTCTGGTCCATAGACAATAATTATTTTGTGTTTATATATATGAAAAACTGTTGATGCAAAAATGTTAATGCAACTGATTCCAAATGGCAGAACATGACGGCCTTGAGTCATTGAGTTCTCTATGGACCAGTGAGGAGCCTCTTTACCTCTTTAGCACAATGTCCCAGTTCCACCATGTGTCTGTGTGTGTGTTCACATCTCTGTCGGTCTGTTTCAGTGTCTTCACTGTATTAGAGAGCAAACAGCTACATTTAAAGCAACAGTTCACCCAAAAATGACATTTCTGTCATGAATTACTTACTTTTTTCCATGGAACACAACATTAGACATTAATAATGAATCATTAGCCAGCTCTTTCCATACAACAACAGGTTATAGTGACCACATTAAGGAAAAAAAAACAACAACAACAAGAGGCACTTTATAAGTAGCCTGTACAATTTTATTCCAAGTCTTCTGAAGTTAAATGATAGTTTATATGATAAGATAGTCAGTTCTTTTCAATGAACTGTTTGATTAGATTCCCAGATTACTTAAATTATTGTTTTGAATGTATTTATTTATTTTTGAGTTAGTTCTTTTTAATGAATGAGTTGAATGATTTATTCATGAATTGGACTGATTCGATTCTCAAGTTCAATTCAACTGGTATGGATTGAATTGATCATTTTGGTGTTAGTTTGGGATTTTTTCTGTCATTTTTGAAGATTAACAGATGTAGTCACTATGACCTGTTTTTGTATAAATAAGCAGTGCAATGATACTTAAAAAAAAACACTGCTTTTTGCACTCCACAGAAGAATGAAAATGTGGAACAACATGAGGGCGAGTAAATGATGACAGAATTTTCATTTTTGAGCAAATTATCTCCTTAAGGACTAAAGCTCAAAGGTTTATTGTCTTTTCTTCCCCCTTCACCGTGTTTTAAGAATTTTGCACTGGAGCAAGTTGTTTCTGTGGCTCACATTAGAGTGAGATGGTATATGTGTCTGTGTTTTTCTGTGAATAGGATGTGGGTGTCTGTTTTTAGATGACAGTTCTCTGAATTTTTGTTTGTCCTTTCTTCATTGTTTGAGTTCAGAGTATATAATGTGAGGAGGCTGTTTAGTTAATGTGTTCTGCAGAATCATAGGCGAGCAACAAGCTTGACCAGGTCAAACTTTTTGCAGAAAGGACATGTTTTGCTTGCCTCTTCATTTCTTAAAGAGTTACATTGTGGATTGTTTACAGGGTTCCTACACAGTATGGAAAAGTATGGAATTGATTTTAGTAATTTCCACATCTGGATATATATGGAAAAAAAGAAAATAGAGTATTGAAAAAGTTTGTGTTTCCAGATGTGCCCCATTCTGTTTTTCATGAAAGTGTGAAAGCGTGTCAAACATTATCCTATATTTTTAGCTCAGCAGAATTATGAATATTTATACTCACCGTTGCCCCTGTGCTTGGCGAATTTGTGAGCGTCAAAGGTTTCTATTTACAATGTGTTTTTGAAGCGTTGAGCATTGTAGCGAATCACAGCCATGTCTGTTGAGTTCATGTACACAATGGCCAGACATATATTTAAGTTAAGAATCTGCTAAATATTGCTCAAAACGCTCAAGTATTTATTCAGCGCACGCTTTAAAGTTCACAAATCCTTTCATTATAACCAACATTATTTTATTTTTCATGCTCAATTGGAAAAAAGTTTTATTTTTTCATTGCTGCTAAGTACACACTGCACATTTCCGTAATCATATTTAAATGCGGGATTGAATCCGAAATTGCGACGCTTGTCACATTGATAACCATAGCAGCGGATGGGACAAAAAAAATCTGAAAAAAATTATCTTGAAGTATAAATAAAGACTATTAGACTTGTCCCTTGTTCTATATAATGAGTTTTTACTTGACGTTTTTAAAGCAATGTTTACTTAATTGAAAAACATTAGAATAATACATTAAAACATTGAGTTTTAATGTGTTATTTACTTATTATTAGCATTAATAATTAACTAATTTAATTTATTTAATATTTGTAATTTTTTAATAGTTAAATAATATAGTTAGGTAGTTCCAGTAGTTTTTGCTATGGTACCGAGAACCAGGAAATGTTACTGATATTGGTACCGACTAGGGTTGTAACGGTATGAGATTTTCACGGTATGATAATCGTCTCAGACAATGTCACGGTTATCACGGTATATATTAAACAATAATTCTTATCAGTAACAATGACTCTTAAAAGAATAAGAACAAGTTATTTAAGTGAACAAATCCTTTATTACAACAAACTTGAAACCATTTTAATGAAAGTATTGAAGTCTCCCTCCTGAAAAAATTTATTCATTTAATAAAACAATAAAAAAAATCAAACCGTACACCTTATGTATATCTATATCACACTTTAACATTTTAATTAATGTTTTTAAATGAAAATTTACAACTCCTTTTATTTTTGGCAAAGTTAAAACATGGACAAACATGATATTCCTTGAAAACAATGTTTAAATAAATTATTTTATTATAAAGAATATTATTATTGTTGTTATTATAACTTTGAAGTACATTGTACAATGCTAATATATTTCTGTCATAATTTCAAATTAAATTGAACGTTTATTTTGATGGGTTGTAGCGGACCTTTAGTTTCAGAGTGTATTTGACAATGGTTTTTCTCAAATAAAACTAGGAAATGTTTATTTACGTTTTCTCTCAGAGCAGCTCTGCTGATGTTCATGTTTATGTATCTTAGACGCTGAAAACACCATTTATGTATGCGCACTTCAGTATGCAGTAGATAAAACGGCGCCACTCAGAGACATGCAGAAACAAGCAGATTATTCATATAGCAGTCTCTTTCCGCTTTAATATTCACAGACACATATCATAACTACTTTAGATTTATCCATCCATCCGATTACGCGTTTTACGTGACATCCTCTTTATACTGTAAATTCCATGTTCACGACTGCACTAGGATTCCCTCTGTTTCACGGAAATCATACGGCCTTAACTTATAACTTGTTATTAATGCGACATACCTTTATCTGCATGGAGGGATAGTGTCCACGAATATGAGCGAAGATGTTGGATGTATTGCCTGCTTTTGCAGCCACTTTGCGTCCACATTTTTTGCAAATTGGATCCGTCCTCAAGGATTGAAGGTTTTTTTAAATATCCGAAGTATTCCCATACTGCAGATATTAACTTTTTTTCGGCGGCGATGGAGATTAGATATTATCTCTGTCTCTGTCATTTTCTCCGCTGCACATGCGTGTAACGGTAAGGAGCCAAGTGAAGGCAGAGTGAAGCAGCCGAGCGGAAATAAGTTGCATGCGTTTTGCATGTGAGATTTTTTTTTCATTCATCTTTTTTTAAACCGTAGATATGCAAATGTTTACGGTATGATAACCGTGTACATTCAAACCGTGATAAACCGTCATACCGGAATATCGTTACAACTAGGGATGTTCATTTCGGTTATTTTTCCTAACCGACAACCGCCCGGGGATTAATTTTACATACAATGCAATGCAATGCAAACAACAGAACATGAGGATTCACATGCATCACATCACGCACCTGCAGCGATTTTGCGAGCGGATATATATATAATGAATAAATAGGCCTATATGCGAAATATATCTTTACTTAAATAATAAATTAATAAAATGAAAGAAAAACTGTAACAAGTAGCCTAGTATGCAGAGTTTCGGTTCATTTTTGTGCTGCGCGAAAAGAAACCAGACAGCAAATAGCGGCATCCTATTTTTCTTTAGGCTTATTTTACAAAAGCACAACGATTTGTTTTTATTGTGAATGTACACAAATAAAGGCAAACCTTTTACAATTCCGATTATCTTTATGACTAAAAGGAGTAGTTGTTTCCACTGTTAGAAGGAAAAAATGTAAGTGATTGCGCCGGCGCCACACAGTTAAGCTTTGCTACCTTGACAATGCAGCCTGTTCATTATCATAATAAAATACAGTCAGTCAAACATATGGGAAAAAACACACTGCTCAGTTTAAATGTGTAGTAAAATCTGTGCCGTTAAGTGTTATCACCGTACCGCCATGATGTTATGCAAAACATTTTGTTTCACGTGGATATTGGAGCGCGAGTAAAGTAGGCTACATAATAAATAATTTGCCATTCAAATACATCGCGAATACGGAAACATTTGATTTTGTGTCGAATGAGAGACCCAACGTTGGTTTCAGTTTCGTTTTAGCCAAATTAGTTAGTTTTGGCTTGTCGTTTATATTGCTATAGCTTCTTATATTTTTAATTCTTGTTCTTTTCTAAATACTGTTAATTGAAAGGCTTTGTTGTGGAGTGAGGGGAACTAAAATAGCCTAGCTATGTTTACAGCGTTTATTATAATGTTTGTAAACATTTCGCGTCGGCATTAAGCCTATTTCTGAATGAAATAATAAAATGCGACTTCTATGCGACTTGTGTTTTTTTTTCTCTAAAAACAATTTTTTATACGCGTAGCGTGTTTTAACCATGCAGCAAATCTTTTTAAATATTTTGATAAATTAAAAAAAAAATGTTAAAAGATGACTCTTTAAACCGTTTAACTGATTGTATTAATCGGTCAAAATTCTATACGGTCGGTTTACGTTTAACCGGTTAAAATGAACATCCCTAGTTACAACCCTAGTACCGACTACAGACATTTTGGTGACACTAGTTTTTGTGAGAGCATCAAATTGGGAATTCAATATTGGGAATCGAACTTTTAATCGTTACACCCTTAATCATTTATTTTTCATTATGAAATATGGTCCAAAAAATCCACAGAGAAGTCTGGAAATGGAAATTGTGTAGGAACCCTGTGTTGAGCATTATGTAAGCTGCGAAATGTTCTGTGTGGTTTTCAGCTCTAGTTTAGCATCTAATAGTAATTCTGGAGTACAGGTATAGACGAATAATGTTGTGCAGACCTGAGATGTCAGCTCTCATTTCCTGCTTCGCTTGCATTTTGCTGAAATACATCTTGCAAAATTACGATTGTGGAATTGCAGGTCTGTGCCCACAGTCTAAAGATAACTAATGCAATATGGCACATTATTTATTCATTCTCTTGTAATTCTTTTTCTCATTTTCGAAATGAAATGCTGGTTTGATATTCCAGTAGATAAGATAAGAATTGACTATATTCTCTTTGCATATAGCTCGTTTGACTGTAAGAGGTTCACCTCCTTATCTCTGGGTTGTTTGTACCTGTCTTCCAGTAGACGCCGCCGAGGTACTGAGCGCCGAACCCATCGACCTCCAGTGCGTTCCCATGGAGGCCCATTTCTGTCCCGTTCCTAAACTCCTGGTGGCTGCACCAATGACACTGAATCCAGTAAGCCTCTCCCGCAATCCCACAACCTAATCAGACCCATCTCTCATGCAACATGTGCCCAAACAACAGAAAAATGAATGCAACAAAACGTGTGCCTAATCAGTACGTCCTTAACAGGCAATACATTCATCCTCATATCAGAGATTCCCACTTCATTTGACGTCAACAGAGGTTTGTTGATATTGAAACAGGCAATACTTAAGCTTGGACCTACAACTGTTTAAGGAAGCATGCCATCTCGATGCAAGGAGACGTAAGGAGCATGCGGATGCTGAATCAGGAGACGGAGATCTCTCGTAACTCACAGCCATACGAATACATGCAAACCAATTAGCCGAGAAGAATGAATTCTCTGGAGATGAACATTAGATTTCAGAACCGACTTATCTAATGTACGGTTAGAGGTGGAGTCGTTGCAGATCATCAGCAGACAGAATGTTTCTCCGTCGTAGATTGTGAAAACCCAGAGTGTGCGAGAGCGGCACCTAATGCTAATGATATTTTACATAGTTGTGGTGGTGGTAATTTCTTTCACATTTAATTATGATTAATGAACGTGGCACATTTTATTTCATGTTTACATTTCAAAATGTCGAGAGAAAAAAAGGTTATTTGAAAATGATTGATGCTTTTGTAAGATAATCTAATACTGACACTCATGATACTGATTTAGGTTTTTTGTTAAGAGGTTTTTAAAATGTCGTTGTTCGTGCCTTTGAGTTACAAGTTTGTGGACGTCTTTTTCCCCCAGTTGTTCTGTACTCAACTGACTTACATTTTATCACAGACTCAGAAAGTATACCTGTGTAGCCTTTCAGAATCAATGTGTCGTTCCTCCGTCTACTTAGGGATGTGTGTTGTTGTGAGTTTTTCTTGAAAGAGTATTATTTATTTAATGACTGTCCAACAGGCTAAAACTGGTCTACTGAGATAAGTGTTACTATTCATGCCTGAAGTATCTCACCTCGCATTTCAAGCTCCACATCGAGACGGTCAAACAGAAGATTGGTTCACATACTCATACCTCCACTTTAAAAATAGAACTGCTTTAAGCAGACTAAATATGAGCACTTCCTGTTGCACAGTGTGATGCACACTGAAATATAAGGTCTGATTTGAGGCCTTCTGGATGTATAAGATGTCTCATTGAGAAAATTTTAACTGGACTTTATTTTTATTCCAGCTGGTCTTCGTTCTTCAGTGTTTCTTGCATATATTCCTTAACTATCGCCTGATGGCCTGGATATTCAAATGCTTTAAAAAATAGTCATGTTTATTTGCTTTTTAGATTATTAGCATATCGCATTTCTTCAATTACTGGGTGAATTTCATGAAAACAGTCAAAAAAAAAAAAAAAAGATATATATATTCATCCCAAAAGCAGAGAAAAAAATTTGCTGAAACAAATTTTTATGACAATTAAGCACTCCTATTGTCATTGCCAAAATGCAAAAAATCTTACTTTTATGACTGTAATGCACAATAAATAACTACATATACATTATTTTTAAAGTATCATGGTTGTATTTGTTCTCATTCTGTTATATAATATAATACTAAAAACAATTATATTACAAAAAAATGTTTCCTCTTATATAGTAAAAAAATCATTGAGGATAAAAATGATTGTAAAAAAAAAAAAAATGCAGTTGCTCCAGTGCAAAAACATGCAATGCATTACAGAAATGTGGTTTAATTGTCATGAAAATAAAAAAAGAGGCTTCATATTCTTTATGCAAAATCTAATTTTCATTTTTTTTATTTTGGTGTGAAATAAGACATTTTCATTAGACTCACCCTGTTACCATGTCTATCTCTTATAGACAAACCCCTTCTGATGGCTGGACTGTCTCTGCCAAAATCCATGCTCTGCCCCTCCTGCTGTGTGACAGTCTGTTTGTCTCCACTTTTTGTTCAGCCATGTTTGGTGCATCCCTGAGTACTATAAGATCGGTTTTCAGTGTACATTAGTTGCCAAAATTATTCTTTAAACTGCATGTTTAGTGGTTTAAACACTCTGATTGGTGCACATATGTTAAATCCCTATCATTAAAATCACAAGGATATTTGCTAAATCCTTTCTAGAAGTCACACCTGATTTGAATATCCAGTATCTCTCCCAGTTTGCTGTATTCAGCAGCATATGCGACCCCCTGCACAGACATGTCAAGTGCACTGCTTTTGTGCCAGTGACTCTCAGACAGGTCGCCCTGTGCCAATCACTGGAGAACTCAGACTGCACAATAAGGCCTTGACATGCCAAGGTCATGAGCCAGATGGATTTAAATTGCAATATTGCAAATGTGTCCACCCAAGCAACAAATCTAAATCTATTCAAGCAAGCTATTATCTTGTGCTTTGTTTTGAAACATCTCAGTTATTGCTACCGTTCATTTAGCGAGTGCTACAGTTGGGAAACTCACAGTAGGGCGGTTTTCAGCAGCTGTTTTTATTACTGCATCAGTGGAAGCCGTGTGCACCCACTAATAGAGTTCCGGTCTCTGCCAACCAAGAGCTCTATTAGATTATTGCCGTAATACATTATTGATAGTTTATCCATGGAGAAACATGAAAACTGCGTCAGACAGACGAAATCCATTAGGGTCATACTGGAGTTTCTCATTTTCTCATTTCTCATTTTCCCATTTTGACTTTGAGATAGATGGCTGATTGAATTCTAACTATTTAAGTTGTTCTTGTGTTTGTTGTGTTCATGTTTAGAGTGTGAACAGGTTTAAATCACTGACTGTGTCCTTACTTTCAAAAGTCGGCAGACTCTAAAATGCAAGGGCGTAGATGACCGTGTGACATCTGAATATGATCTGTTTGGACTGTGAGCTGTAAGCTCTCATGTAGACATGTTACAATTAAAAGAAAAAAAAAAAGAAATTTTGATTATTTTCAGACTGGGTACTTAGAAAAGGCCCTCATCAGCCAAAGCTTCATTTGCAAGACATTTAACCGCCCCTCACGGGCCTTTACATGCATATATGAATGTGACATTTAAGACAGAGAGAATGTCACGAGAGGTTTTGGATGACTGTCTCACCATTTCTCTCGAACAAAACTACAACCTTTCTCAACATATCAAGGAAGTGAAAGCCTCCCAATGCCATCCACTGTTGATGTACAAACAGACAAAAAAACAAAAAAAAAGCGTTTTTCATCTCTTATCTCAAAGACCCTTCTCTAAACTGTTGTCTCCTTTGGGACAGCCATGTTGTTACAACAGCATAACCCCAAGAGAGCCATAAAGCTGATTTTACGTGATAACCTGACCTAAAAACATCATTGCAACTTTTTTGCTGATCAGCACACACTATCTTGGCCAAACGCAAGTGAAATGATATACAATGGTGGTCTAAACAAGACAAAATCAGAGCAAGATGATACTATACTGTGTTATAACTAAAATAGTATCTGTATTGTAAACATCTCTGTATAATGTTCATGTGTTTTAAGGTTGTTTTAAGAAATACTGGGGCAAATATGTGTGGATTCCTTTAGGGACGATCTCTACTGTTTATTGATGTGTTGGATTGTGTTTTGTAATTAAGTTCCATTGCCCAGCCAAGGTGTAGAAGCTCCTTTCTCTCTGTTTCTGTCTCTTCCTCTATCTCTCTCTCTCTGTCTCTCTCTCTCTCTCATATAAAGAATTATGCCTTCTCCAACTGCAATCCAGCTGGAATCAACGAAATACTTGATAAAGAAAAAACAATGTGCCTCATTGGGGGCTTTAGCATTTTAAGAACTCACTTTTTAAAAAGTGTGCATACCTGCATAAAGTAGTTAGCTAGAATAATCTATGTGTACGTATTACAAACGCATCATCATCGTCATTCTAGTTTTTATCGAAACACATTATTGATCTTCGTAACGGTACCTGTTTTAACTATATCCTCACGACTTCAGTCATGTTACGGTGTGTTGTTTTGACACAGCTGTCAATGGTAGTTTGAGTTTGATCATTAGCGTTACTTGGTTAATTACCTTACATTGTAAAGTCTGTTATCGCATGAAATTAAAATAATCTGAATAATCTACATCATAGTTTGTGCAGTTAGTGGTTTAAGATTAAAAAATTACTTAATCTATATATCTATATATCAGTATACACATTTGTATGTATTACAATGATAGATTCATTGTTACCTATGATAGTAAGTTCTTGTTGCTATGGCAACAAAACTACAACATGGCTACCTTTGTATATCTTAATTGTGAATTTTTTCACACTTCAAGTGAAATAATGTACAACGTTAACTTATTCAGAAAGGGAATGTGTTCTTAAGTTGTCTTGGAAAAAGAGATGATTGACTATTTTGTAAAATTATATATATAAATGTATATATATACAGACTTGTGAGATACTTTATGTCCAAAGGCCCTTTGGAGACATCATACGTTATTTCTGTTTTAATGATTATTATTTTTCTATTGGGGTTGCTAATCACTTTTAGATAAGAACCAGATCTTTACGTAAACAGCATCTGAGCTTTTGAACTAATCTGATGGATCAATTTGGGGGAAAGAGACTTTCTAGTCTCATATTTGGTCCGAGAAGGTTTGGCGATGCATTCGCAATGGTGCATTCCAAAAAACAAAAAACAAAACAAAAAAAACAGTTGGTTTTTATAAATAATGCAGCCCCATGATGTCAGTAACAGGACGGTATCAGCCATAAGTGAGCCCCTGATTTAAGTCTCTGTCCCCCTCTGGCCCACCCAGACTGCACCCCAGCTGTGCTGGGACCTGGTGACTCGCGTCACCCCATTGGTGTACGAATGTGTGTTATTCACCTTGTTTGCACTTATGTACATAATTGATTCAAAATATTCAGAATTTATTTTGAATATACATAGATGAATAAATATATATATATATGTAGAAGAGCAGATTCAAATCAAATGTCTGTATTGTTCGGAATACAGGTAAACAGTTATCCTTTTAAAGGGTCGTCAAAGAGATAGATGCTGTTTTGCTGGGGTGTCGAGGAATTTGTTGTTTGTTCTGTTTGCTAATGCCCTCGTTCTCATCGTTACGCATGATATTGCATTTTGCAGAGAACATGATGTCAAAAAAGGCTTTGTAGTTTTGCATAGCTTACAAAAGCGCGGCGACCTGAGCTCTGCGCCCGCTTGTGTCTGACCCTGAGGTGCGGTTGTGTCCAGAAACCAAAGAATGGCCACCTTGTTTCTCTTGTACCTCTACGTCGTGCGAGTTTCAGGCTCACAGTTTTGTTTTCTGTGTAGTCCCATGGGATGCCATGAAAAAGGGGGTGTAATAACACTCTGCCCCCTACAGGAAGACCAAGAGGGCAGCATAAAGAGCACCTCAGGATCAGACTGCAGCTGGAAAGCATTGCTGCAGGTTATACAAAATAACATATTTCAGTTTTCCGTTTGGTTTGGTTGTTGACGGACATTTTCCATTCTTGTGCACTCACCAAGACCAACAAATAACCTGAAAATTTCACAGGATATCCTCAATCAAAATTGCTCCAAAATCCGACGTGAAATCGCCAGACAGAACACTCTGTTGAAGAAAACTTGTACATTCTGTGCTCTACAGTTGCTTTGGAAGCCAATAATTTTGTTGCCATGGCACTTGCCCTATTAGTGAGGGAGAGACTGAGTCTTTTGTAGGTTCTTGCATATAGACGCACCTTTGGACCAATCGATTATGGTCCTCAGCCTTTTGACTGTAAAGCTGAGGTAGCACTTAGGACTTAGCATAGACTAAGGGGTCCCAACTTGCATCCAGAAGCTGAATGCGAACACACGGGGTGCTCCTTTTACCACTGTGCTTGACAGAGAAAATCGACAAACACTCCTCTGCTGTCCATTATCCTGTGCCTAAACATTCGGTGTGATGTGAAAGGACTGGTCTGTCGAGAAAGCCATTGAGGTTAGACTTCCACCTAACTGTGCCCTACATTCAGTCACGTCATCGTCATTTCTGTGACTGGAACCCTAACGTCAATGGTTCGTGTTTTAACGTGTAGAAGTCACTGAGACTGGAGCATCACATTAATGTTGTACAAAGCTGTATAGTTTCGAATGAAATCACTCATTGATGCAGAGGTTATGTCCCTTTAAAGGCATCGGCTGACGGTCGGTAACCAACGCCGATGCCCGTGTAAATGCTATTGTGTGTGTGGAACCGTTCAAAGAATGTCTACATTGTTTCAAAGCCATATGTAATAGATTCCTCTCTCTCCCACTGTAGGACAAGATAAATCTGAATGCTTTTACTCTTTATATGAAATGCTTCTCTTTCTATTTAGCTTATTGTGCTTGTATGTGCTTCAAGAACTGTGCTTCTTGTCAATCCCTTTGCGATATATAAATGTATGGAATATATACATACTTAAGACTTCTGTTCTTTTTGTTTGACATTTTAATAAAGCACTTAAAGGCAGTTGGACTGTGTTTGGTGTGTGTTTTTCTTGGTAGTATTCACAGACTGCTCTAGAGACGTCAACAAAACAAATAATTGGATTTAAGAATTAGAGTGTCTTAAGTTAATTTTCTTAACTGTTCAAAACTATTCGAATCACTGGACATGCTAAGATAATGTCATCACTGATGCCCAAGGTGAGTCAACAGACAGCCCTTTGACCACTTCACAATTACACGTTTTAAATTGCCAATGATATTAATATATATAGTCTGTTCACTGATTGCTCATTTTCCTCACATTTTCTTTTCTAATTTTACATTATGATCATGTCTTGGACATGTTTGGTTTCACATTTTTGTGAGAGTGATGTGATTTCCGGCGGATGTTTATTGGTCAGTTTGAGGCTTGTGAGAAAAAGGAGCTCCTCTGTGGGGCCGCCTTAATTTCCGCGAATCGGTTCTTTCGAACAGTTTGTTTCAAAGAACCGGTTCAAAAAACTATCCGTTGGCGTCGGAGCGTAATTGCGTCAAAACGTCGCCTCTGACGCGTCCCATACATATGTTCTAAATAAAAAAAGTTTAACTAATAGGAGTATTTCTTTCATGCATGCCATTGCAATTTGTTACAGTCATTATTAGGCGTATAAAACAAAGTCATTTAAAAGATAAATATAGTGTGCATTTACATTAATCAGTACTAAAATTATTAGCTTATATCTGTTGGGAACTAATTATTTAGTAAAAACCAATTAATTGTTGATAAAACTGCCATACTATAGAGTCGTAAACATATTTCCCTGTTTTTTGTTTTTTTTTTACATTTCTGCTAATTGGCTATTAACTTAACGCCAATCAAATCCTTGCTTCCAAATGCTCTTACAAATGTAACATGTTTGAAATAGACCTGATCCCGGTTAAACTGACCCTAAAACCACTTGGGCCCATTTCAGTCCGATTCGCTCAATCCGTGAATCAATTCAACCGATTCACTGAAAGATCCGATTCATTCGAACAATTCGTTCACGCTAGCGTGAGAGAGGAGTTCCGCTGCGGGGCCGCTGCTGCTGCTGTCTGGGGCCGATATGCAGAGGCGGGCCGGGGAAAAGAGGCACAAGAAGGGAAGGATCTCAGAGCAAGAAACCTGAACCCGGTGATCACATTCGTCGCTCAGAAGCGGTATTAAAACAGGAAAGGGCCGTTTGTATGCGAGTTCAGCCTCGCTCTCTTTGAGAAGCACTAGCCAGCTAAAGCTAGTCATGTAGCGCTCCATTCACACGGACGCCAAACATGGACACGACTGCACACAATACTTGTGTTTTACATCGTCTCTGGCTAACAAACTCTAGGATGAACGGATCCCAATGGCAATAGAGTGCAGATGGAGGGGCGTTGTGGATTTAGCTAGACATTCACCCAGAGAAAACACTCGTCCTCTGTTGAATCTGTGGGCTTTGATTCCCTCGAACCCGATAAAAGTGCTCCTCCGGTGTTGTTTTGGTCATAAAGCGCCTCGATAAGAAGTGCTGTGGTATTTGTATGTTTTTTTATGGCAGCTGCTGAGCACATAAAGTTAGCTGTAGCTTAATCCTGGATCAGACCAAATGAAGGAGTATAAGGTGGTTGTGCTGGGCAGCGGCGGCGTGGGCAAGTCCGCACTCACGGTCCAGTTTGTGACCGGGACATTCATAGAGAAATATGACCCGACCATCGAGGACTTCTATAGGAAGGAGATCGAGGTGGATTCGTCCCCCTCGGTGCTGGAGATCCTGGACACCGCTGGGACCGAGCAGTTCGCGTCCATGCGAGATCTGTACATCAAAAACGGGCAAGGCTTCATTTTAGTCTACAGCCTTGTCAATCAGCAGTCATTTCAGGTGAGTATTGCATCTCACGTCTGGCAATACTAGTACAACAAATAGAATTTTGAGGTTTAAATTAGGACATCCTTACCACTATTATCATATTTCCACAATTGAGGTCAGAAAATCACTCAAGGCAAGGGAACTCCTGTGATTTAGGAGTGCACCAAAATTTAGCCCTCTCAGCCAAACTGTAAATGACAGAAAATCTTAAATGGTCTCTTTTAAAGGTAGTTTATGGCATATATGCAACAGGTTGAAACTTATTATATTCAAATACACTTTTCCCATCCCTTGTGATCTCACACACCCACTTTAACTTATCTTTATTATTCAACTCTTTCTCACAATGCATGTTGTTCACATGAGGTACATATTTTGTATTGCTTATGATCATAAGAAAAGTATTTTATTAAAAAAAAGAACAAAAATCAGAAAAAGAAAAACATGACATAAAGAACAACCGCAATTTGGAAGGGATCCTAATACACAAAAGTAATACAACAGTAAGATTATTTATCGTTAACAAGCCTTAATCCGCTTAAACCCCGCCCCTTGCCTTAACTTGTGACTCTCGAAATCCAATCAACTGATGCACAGAAACAAGGCCCTGCCCAACGTTTTTCATTTCCGTTAATCCGTTTCACTTGGATGCATGTCACAATACGGAAGAAAATATCTGTCACCTCTTCCATTTCATTGCAACTTTAGGAATGTTAATTTCTCCATAAACTGACTTATTTGGGGTCCTAAACTGTTTTATCTTGCTTATAAATTATACATTATCTTATCTCTGACATTGCTCCGCAGGACATCAGACCAATGCGGGACCAGATCGTTCGTGTGAAGCGCTTTGAGAAGGTGCCTCTGATCTTGGTGGGGAATAAGGTGGACCTGGAGTCCGAGCGGGAGGTGGCGGGTTCTGACGGCCGTGCCCTCGCACAAGAGTGGGGCTGCCCCTTCATAGAGACCTCAGCCAAGAGCAAGAGCATGGTTGATGAGCTGTTCGCTGAGATTGTGAGGCAGATGAACTACACCACTTTGCCCGAGAAGCAAGAGCAGTGCTGCACCGCATGCGTTGTGCAGTGACCGTCCTGGCCTTACTTGCAGTCCAGGTATGAGAGTGCAAGTCCGTGTGTAAAAAGCAAAACAACATTCAGGCTTTCTAGTGCAGTATTCTCATTGAGTGCATGAGGCTTGATTTTTCAAGATACAAACATTAAAATATCTTTACATAAAATTGTGTGTATATACAGTGCACAGCATAAATGAGTACACCCCCTCTAAAACTTAACAAATTCAGCAATTACTTTTTACTTTGAAGACATGTTAGGGTTCTTTGGAGATGTAATTTTCCAACAAGCCTGCTTGATCAATTACCAAAGAAGAATGCCAAAATTATTCAGCAAAATAAGATTTTCTTATCAAAGTGATAAAATTTTGTGTTGCAAAAATGAGTACACCTCCTGAAAGTTACTAAATAAAAAAAAAAAAGTGTATAGGTTTAAGGCTATTTTTGGTCAACAGGTAAGTGTATTGAACCAAAACTTTTAAAGACATTTCCTGGCAATTAAAAGTGTTATATAGCCCACTGAATCATACTCAGACTTAATGCTGGCAGCAGTGGAACAACTTGGGAACCAAGTCAATCATTTCGGATCTAACAGCATCCAAAATTTTTGGTGTTGCTAGAGGAGGAGTACAGAGAGAAGTGCCTGGTTCCCACAGTGGCATTCAGTGGTAGTAAAGGTCTTCTATAGGGATGTATGAGTGCTGAAGGTGTGAGGGAGTTATGAATTCACACACTACTGTGTGATGTAATACAAAACCTTGAAACAGAAGATGCTACCCTCCCCTCATTCCCTGCGTTATTGGGCATTTTTTCAGCATGACAATGAATATATTCATTCTCCCAAGGTGAAAATCCTTCAGTGGACATGTATTTCACTCAATCTTAACGCTCTTGAGCAACTGTGGGGGATTGTGTAGAGACGAGCTGAGCAAAACTCCCCATTAAAGACCAGAGCATTCAAGGAGGTTGTCCTCCAGGAGTTAAACAGGACAGATGTGAAAATTTGTGCCAAGAAGGGTCAGAGCAGTGTACTTTTAAGTTCTGGAGGACATACCAAGTACTAGAATATTATACATTTTCTGAATTAAATCTAGGGTGTACTCATTTTTGCAATCCTTCATTTAAATATATATATAATGTTATCCACCTTATTTTTCAATTCGAAAGAAAGCTATTTTCTGTGAATGTGCAAGACTTCTGATTCATTTGCTGATATAGTGCTGTAAAAGGTATGGTTTGTGGGCTACAAAGCACCATTGTGTTGTTCGAAACCTGTTTGAGTTTCTTTATTCTGTTGAACACAAAAGAAGATATTTTGAAGAATGTTGGTAACCAAAGGGTTGCTGGTCGCCATTGGCTTCCATAGTATGGAAAAAAAATACTATAGAAGTTAATGGCTACCAGCAACTGTTTGGTTACCAACATTCTTCAAAAACAAAAAAAGAGAGAATAACATGTTTTGTACAGATAACAGATAAGCCCAAGTACATTAAAGTTAGAAATGGCCATGCCCGCTCTTACTTCAAAAATAAGTCGAATATGTTTTTTTCTCAATTCTGTGTTTCTTAGACACATGATCCAGATGGATGCTCTCTTGAACCAGTCTCTGATCACATGACCCTCTGAGCCACACCTGTGCCACTGAGCCCCTTAAACTCTGACACTTAGGACATCTGGCCGAGGCTTGGCTTTGCTGTCCAGAAATAAATCATCGCAGGGTCGTCAAAACTCAAATCCACTGGGTCTGGATTGTAGAGCACATATACTATCTTCAAGTTATGTTTTGGTTACCTGAAAACAAGTCAAGTCTGCAAATTGGAGCACAGAAAACTTTTGGGAATGGGGATATCTGTGACAGGGCTATTAATAGCTATTTTTCTTATATAGGGAAAAGGGTTATGACGAGCAGGTCAGCTCAGGGCTATAATACCCCTGGAGATGCTCTGTTGTAAATGTTCCGTTTTTTCTTTTAACATATTAAGTTTGATATCTAATTGTTAAGCTGTAACAGCCATTATGCAGGTTTGAGACCTCAATATCTAACGTTTCATTTTTCTCCCTTTTGATTTTTTTTAAACTACTGGTATGTATGCTTTCTCTCCTAATACTCTATTTATTAAAGTCTTTAATTACCAAGATAGATAAATATTGCGTTTTTATATTCTGTTGGCTGTTTTGGCTTTTTGTGACTACAGTATGCATTGTTTCTGAAGTACAGCATTGATGATGCCTTAAATGATTACAGTCTGAAACCCCTGTTGAGTCAGTCCTTCTTTTATTGTATTTTATTTTCGTGTCCCTTGCATATTATTTGTGCCCAACAAGTTACAATATGTTTTGGACACGTTTCCACCACTGCTTCAATAGAAACTTCAAATGTTAATAGTCCATTCAGCACAGTATTGCAGATATTACTTTTGGCTTTTATCACTGCAAGCACATAAAATGCCAAAATTGGTTATCAATTACATTTTTGAGACATTTAAATGATAACTAAATAAAGAACTCGAAATGAATGCATGCAAATCCTCACAATAGGCTTTTGATAATGACCTTTTAAGTTGCCTGGAAATCAGCCATTTATCAGTTCCCAACAATCTGTCTTATTGTAGTGGAAACCCAATGTCTGAAATAGATGTTTTGTTATACACATCTGACTGATATTCAGGATTTTGTTGCAGTTTATCGTAATGGAGAGGACAAAGAAATAGGAACATGTGCATTCTTAAAAGTATTTAAAATCGTATTTAAATACAAAAAATACAACGCCTTCAAGTAATTGAACACGTGTTGAACCTGCAAGCTTCATCCTTATGCTGCTTGTCTGTAAGGCCTGTGGTTTAGGAGATAGGCAATAATGTAATGGCTACTATAACAGCTGCAACATTCTGTGTGGAGATTGGAAACCTGCTGGAAGGATGACCATCTGCAGCACTTGATCAGATAGCTGTGGCTGAGTGACTTGACAGAAACCACTTCTGAGTCCAAAGGCTTGTGATCATAAATGTGGCTTATGGAGTCTCTAAATGTTCATGCGTTACCCAGCCAGAGTTCACTATCCAGCCTACTACTGATTTAGAGAATATATTTTAAACAAGAAAAAAAAAAAGACTTTTGGGGTCCAGATTCAAGTGTGCAAAGCAAACTTGTGAGCATTTGAAACGGCAAGTACCTGCTAAAGAAAGCTTTAAAGCAGTGTTTTTCAAACCCCGCTGCCCCTCAACATCCAATCTTACATCTTTATGTTTTTACTGAAATGATTTTAACATATACATTTTAATAATCATTTTATTAATAATGATAATATATTCATTTAAATAATTTTTAAATCATCCTGCCACCTGCTTGCAAATTTTCTGAGGGCCCCTGGTTGAGAACCACTTAATTGTGTAAAGGGTGCTGAATAGGTTTTAATATAAAAGGTTTTAATATTTACTGGGTCACTGGAGTTATGCAGTACCGTTTGCGCTTTTATATGCCTGTGTTTATGGACATATTTCTATGAAACATATTTAAAGTGAACATATTTACAACTCTCCCCATGTTCACCTACAGTAATTGTGATATTTTGATAATAGAAAATTATTTTAATATTTTTAAAAAGTGCAATGTTTATTGTTATATATAAAGATATGTGAAGGGGAGCTGAAAATGTTCTACATAACAGGAATGGGTCATGTAGATTTAAAGATAACAAAATTTTATTTTTTTTCAAAATACTTTGTTTAAAAAAAATAAGAAGAGGCATTTTATCATTTTAGAGGCAAATCCCACCTTTTTCTGTATTCTGTTAAAATCACACGATTCTAGTAGTTCCATTATAAGCCATTAGGACTTTTATTTTGAATGATGGCGTGTTAAGAGACCCTTCATGTTTACATTTGTCTGTTTCTTTTTTCATTTTTGTTCACGTCTGTTTTCTGTTACATTTGGTAAAGCCTGCCATACTGACACAATGAAAACTGTATTTGTAACTGTCGGAACGACAAGTTTTGATGATCTGATTGGCGCTGTGACTTCAGATGAATCCGTGAAGGTAAGAATGTCATTCATACATAGTGAGAAGAAGTGATAAGGAAATATAAGCTGATTGTCACAAATACTTGTCGGTAAACGTGAGCTAGATTTATAAGGTTTGGTTTTAAATATCTCCGGGCTCACTTTAATGACTCTTTCCATGTTTCTGAATGAAGGCATTAATTGACCGTGGCTACACAGACATGGTGCTTCAGGTTGGCAGAGGTTCAGTTGTGCCTGATCCAGACAGCTGTCCAGGAATGACGCTTAAAGTGTTTCATTTCAAAGACTCAATCGCCGAGGACATGAGACACTCAGATCTGGTCATCAGTCATGCTGGTGTGTTGAAGCCCACTTTGCCCCAAACACTAAATACAGTACAGTTCAAACATAAATTAATTTGATTCTTTTTGATGCAGGCAAATTAAGGAAACTCTTTATAATAATAATCTGATAAAAGATCAATAGTTCATATATTTGACGAATATAAATGTCAAACAATCAAATTCCATGTTTCTACTTTAAAATGTGTGATATCTGCAATAGTTGTGTCTGTTACAAAATATGTATTATATAATAAAGGGGTTTTCAAACTAATGGCTGCAAGGTAGTGCTAGGGGTCACGGGAAATGTTTAGAGGAAATCAAAAAAATGAAACATTGAATTAAACAGAAATCTATTTTTAAATATTTTTTTCAAATAAACAATACATCTAATAGTACTGTACTATCATCGGTGGGGGGGAAATTAATCTGCTTATAATTAATCTAGTTTGTCTGGGAAAAACTAAACCCCTGATCTGATATAATATAGTTTGTTGTTGATTTTATAATAACCTACATAACACAACATTTGTTAAAGTTGAACTCGGATTAGAAATGAGTTTTAGATCATAATATCTGCTCTATCCCCATTAGGAGCAGGAAGCTGTTTGGAAGCACTCGGAGCAAATAAAGCTCTCCTCGTGGTGGTCAATGATAAATTAATGGACAATCACCAGCTGGAGCTCGCAAAGCAGCTGCAGGCAGATTCACATCTTATCTACTGCACTTGCAGGTTCACTTTCTCAACTGTTTTAGTGCTCAAGATTATTGTTAGGGTTAAATTGCTGTGCTGTCTGGAAATGTCCGTCTTCATGTGTTTTTCACCCTTCATCACAGTGCTCTGCCTCAGACTTTGAGGGATATGGATCTGTCTGCTTTGACAACCTATGTGCCTGGTCAACCGCAGAACTTCGCCAACTTTTTAGATAAGGCCGTTGGACTTGTTTGAGAGCTCTCTCTTGAACCGGGATGATTACTGATGAGAATTTGGGCCGAGGCTGAACCTGTTTTAATGAGAAATCCTGCACTGGACCCGCAGGAGATGATTGTTTGAAAACAACTGGTTTTTGCCAAACTAATAATTGACCTTAGATGATATATGCACTGGAGGAGTGTATAATGATGGTACAGACACAAGTGGTGCAGCTGTATTATGCAGTGCTGTCTTTTTTGACACATTATTTGTGTTCAAATATGAAAAGTCACTTGTTAATATTAAAAAAGCTGTTATTAAAACTTATTATTATTATTATTATTACTATTCATTTCAAATTACAGTAATTGCTAATAAAAATTTAATTTTATACCTATTTTTCCTTATGACTTTGTTCTCTAAAGTGACAATGAAACTTATCAGGTTGCTTATCTTATTTATTCTTAAAGGGGTCAAGATGCGATTTCAAGTTTTCCTTTCTCTTTGGAGTGTTACAAGCTCTTGGTGCATAAAGAAGATCTGTAAAGTTGCATGTCAAAGGAGGGGGCTTTGTTGAAAACGACGTGTTTGAGGGAGGCGGGGCATAGAGGACCTACAATAATGTACAGTATTTTAAAAATAATGTGTTTTTTGAACATTAAAGCATGTCAACATATTCTGTTACACCAAATACACAAAATAATGATCTTTAAAATAGCATCATATGGCCCCTTTAAAGAAGCAAAAGTTGTGAAGGAAACACGCTGTAGTGAACATCCTGTGTAGTATTAGACCACAGTCATTTGTTACTCAGACGCTCAGAGAGCATGACTTACATTCACACATCAAGACTATATTTTGGGTTTTTGTTCTTTATTCTGTCCTTTCAACGATGCTGCTCAGCAGTTGATCTGAGTAAGTATATAATTACACACAACACCATACTGAATAATGTTTTTTGTGGTTAATGGTGTTATAAATTAAAGGTAAGCTAATTTTAAGTTATAAATTATAAGATTGGGATTATAATTCTTACTGAAAATATTGATTGTATAAGAGTATTCTGATTGTATGTTTGCATTTAGTTTTGGTTTTCTAAGAGCAAAAAGTTTGAGAGATACATTTAGATGGTTTTAGTGGGGATTTCCACGGTTTTTCTCTTGTTTGTCATTTGTGTCTATGGTAATTGTGATGATGCTGCTGAGGTTTGAGATTCTGATACTGATTAGTTTTATGTCTATGTGGGTTGCAGGAAACAAGTTCAAAATTTAAAAAAAAAAAAGTAATGTGAAAAAATGTATTAATGAGTTGTTACATGAATGAATTTGAATCATGTTTGCCCATGTAGGTGTACAGTGTAAGATCATCAACCTTGAGTATGTGGAGTGCTTCTGGCACCCAAACACATCAACAATGAACTACACCTTCAGCAGTGCGTAAGTGACAGCCCATTTCATCCACCTTCCCTAATACATTTGTCCCAACTGTGTGTGTGTGTGTGTGTGTGTGTGTGTGTGTGTGTGTGTGTGTGTGTGTGTGTGTGCGTGCGTGCGTGCGTGCGTGTGTGTGTGTGATGAATATTGTTTTGTGGTAGTTGATAAATTAGAGATAATATAAGACAATAGTGTTTTTTTTTTGTTTTTTTTTGTCAGATTTAAAAAGGATCTCTCACAAGACTGTCCAGAATACATAAGGGAGCACAATTACACTGTAGGCTGCAGAATTCCTCTCAAAGACCCTGGTCACAAGTTTAGAAAATTTTATACAAATGTATCCACTGACGGAAACCACACTATTTCAAAAACCTTTGAATCCCTCCAGAGAAAAGGTAAGAAAACCAACAGATTTACAACGTTTCAATGGTCTGTCAAAAAATGCTTGTGAATCTACACTACCATTCAAAAACCAAACCTACATTTTTTAGCAGTAGTGTAGTTTATTAATTTACAGAATTTCCCCACCCTTCCAATCGTTATATTTTTCATAATGACCAACAAACCGTAAGCTATGGCCATTATCACAGGGAACAGATTTCAGCTGTGTCACAGTACTAGATGTCCTCTGTCACTCTTCTTGCATAGTAAAATAATTTCAACTCAAATCAATATCTTACGTCCTTTTATTTAGTTATTTGGCAAGTTACCATTTAATATCTGACATAATTATATCCAGACCAGTGGCTCATTTGTTTGTGTTTGTACATGTATTTGTTTAGTGCAGCTAAACCCACCCTATAACCTCTCAGTGATGTGGAATGAGCAGGACAGCACACTTTTACTGCAGTGGAACAGTAGTTCCCCCCCCCAAAAAAAATGTGTCGTCTATATGGTGCGCAACCAGAAAGACACAAGCCAGGTGAGACAAGAGATATAATATTAACATTTTACATTCAAACTGCCAACTGTCTCATCTTCATCTGTCTTTTGCTCCCAGTCCTCAAACGTGACAGGTACATCATACAGTCTGTCTCAGGTCTCACAGAACAAGCCCTATGTTTTCCAAGTGCGGAGCACTGTTGCTGACACCTGTGGTGATTCAGATCTCTGGAGTGACTGGAGTGATCCGGTGGAGTGGGGCAGTACCGGTGAGATGCTACTATCACATAGTGAGGGACATGGATAGATTTGCTCTCATTTGTCTTCTTACAGTTTTTTTTTTTCCCCACCATGTTTCTGTTATGTAGGGAACATCAGCAGACAAGGCTGGTGGACGTGGTTGTATGGTATTGTGTCAGTCCTTCTGCTGTTTCTGCTGGGTTTCTTATTGTGTTATTGTGAGAGGTGAGAGATGTTTTAGACTTTTCACTCAGTCTTTCCAGAGCATTATATTTAAAGGGGTCATATGATGTTGCTAAAAAGAACATTATTTTGTGTATTTGGTGTAATGAAATGTGTTTATGCGGTTTAAGGTTAAAAAAACATGCGAGCCGTTTTAGGTAGGCATGGTTCACGCTTAACTTTTATAAAGAATATCTCTTTGGATTTGAGACTTTAGTCTTTGCAACTTTACAGATCTTCTTTATGCACCAAGAGCTTGTAACACTCCAAAGAGAAAAGAAAAATTGAAATCGCATCATATGACCCCTTTAAGTTATTAATTTATTAAGACAGGGGTGACCGACGTCGATACTGGAGAGTCCTGCAGAGTTTTGCACCAACCTTGATAAAAAAAAAAAATACTCACTTGCCTGTAGCTTTGTAGTAATCCTTAAATCTTGATTAGCTTGTATAGGTGTGTCTGATTAGGGTTGGAGCTGAACTCTGCCGGACTGTCGGTGAAGCTGTCTGAGTAGGTACTACGTTTGAATTTGAATTTACTTCACAAATGTTAAAAAAGTATGTTCTATATATGATGAATATGGGTAGTATGAATGAAATTGCGCCATGTTGTTACTGTCACATGACCTACCTGCTTCATTTGCATCGCTTCACTGCCATTCATAAATCCTCTCCTGTGGCCTCATGGGATAATAAAGTGTCCATCAAATGCACACCTCAGAATCCAGGTGGAAGAAGTAGGTCATCTGGGTACTTTTTGGCTACAGTTTTTCCAATGTTATAAATTCGTACTTTCTACTTGCCTCACATACTGTTCTTCAGATACTATATAGTAGGGAAGTATGCGATTTCGGATGCATCTTGTGGCTCTCCAAGACCGATGTTGGCCACCCCTGTATTAAGACTTTATATTAAATTTATGTTATTGACATAATAAATTAAGGCCTTAATAGGTCTTAAATATGAGAAAAAGTCCTAAATTCATAAAGTCATGGCATTAAATGTTACATTCACTGCAAAAATTAATATCTTCCTCTGTATGTTTGTCTTGGTTTCAGTTTAAATATCTAAACATCCTTAAATCAAGATACATTTGCTTGAGATACAAAATGGAGGCATAAAGTCCTGTTTTCTGAGAAATTGAACAAAGATTTCTTATGTCATTTTGCTTCTCAAGTAAATGTATCTTACAGAATGTACAGTAAAAAGTATTTCCGTATTCTAGTGGTTGAAAGCAGAATTATTCAAGCCTTAAACAATTTTTTTGTAAAATAAACTTAAAAGTAACAAGTTATAAGTAAAAAAAAAAAAAAGGTTTAAAAAGTTAAAGCATATTGATGAGATACTTAGAGAACATATTGATGTATCGTGTTCCCTTTAGTTTATGCCTTACATTTTTACTTTACTTGGTCTTAAAATGATCTTTAAAAAGTCTTATATTTATCTCCAGAAGTCCTGTGTAATAATAATTAAATTATTTATTTATTTATTTACCTACAGGAAAAAGATCATCTTTCTTCCGGTCGTGCCTGACCCTAGCAAAAACCTACAGGATTTGTTTCATAAACATGATGGAAATGTTGAGGTATCTGCTCTTTTAACACTCCTACTGTATTCCTACGAGGTCATTATGAGTAAATGTGCTCTTCAGATTTGGATACGCTTTAACCCTCTCGTTTTATTCTCAGAGCTGGGTTCACATCTCCAGAGAGCTGAAGGAAGCTTTTGAGCCTGACTACACAGAGCCATCCTGTGACGTGTGTGAACTTATGCCCTCTTGTGACGCCGGTCCTGCTTCTCAAACTGACAACTGTGATGAACCAAGCACTGAAAAAGTGCGTGCAGATGAACCAAGCACTGAAAAAGAGCGTGCAGATGAACCAAGCAATGAAGGAGAGCATGCAGATGAACCAAGCACTGAAAAAGAGCATGCAGATGAACCAAGCAATGAAAGAGAGCGTGCAGATGAACCAAGCACTGCAGATAAACCAAGCACTGGAGAAGAGCGTGCAGATGAACCAAGCACTGAAGGAGAGCGTGCAGATGAACCAAGCACTGAAGGAGAGCGTGCAGATGAACCAAGCACTGAAGGAGAGCGTGCAGATGAACCAAGCACTGAAGGAGAGCGTGCAGATGAACCAAGCACTGAAAGAGAGTATGCAGATAAACCAAGCACTGGAGAAGAGCGTGCAGATGAACCAAGCACTGAAAAAGAGTATGCAGATAAACCAAGCACTGGAGAAGAGTATGCAGATAAACCAAGCACTGAAAAAGAGCATGCAGGACAGCAGAGCTCATAAGCCAAAGTGGCACTAACCATTCACCTGCACTGTCAGCTCATTCTTACTGAACATTTTAATGTTTCCTTTTGCACATTTATTTTACCTCATTCATTTCTTATTGTAAGCAGAGTTTATGTATTTGTAGTAAATGTAATTGTTGACATTTCTCAATCAATATTACAGTGTACCCAAAAGTTTAGGGTTGTTATGTTGACCAAGACTGCTTTTATTTGATCAAAATACAGTAGAAAATTGTAATATTGTAAAATATAATTCAAATTTTTAAAAAAGTATTTTTTTAATCTGAATAAATGATCAAATGTAATTTATTCCTGTGATGCCAAAGCTGAATTTTCAGCGTCATTACTCCAGTCTTCAGTATCACATGAAATCATTCTAATATGCTTATTTGCTTCTCCAGAAAATGTCTTATTATTATTAATCTCAAAAACAAAAACTTAATATTTTTGTGGAAACCATGATACATTTTTTTTTTTCAGGATCCTTTGATAAATAGAAAGTTCATTTATTGGAACAACATTTATAGGAAATAGAAATCTTCAGCCATTATAAATGTCTTTACTGTAAGTTTTGATCAATTTAATGTGTCCTTGCTGAATAAACATATTAAACATATATATCTTACTGACCCCAAACATTTGAACAGTAGTGTAAGCCAACCTTACAAATACATTAATGTCTTATTTAAAAATATCAAACCAATGGCATTTATTTTAAAGACAGCACTGAAAACAGAAGTTTCACTTTTTCCAGTTTTGTTAGGTTTTTAATTATAAAACAATATATTTATTGTTTCAAATTAATACTACAAGTATTTGTTCGATTTATGACTTTGTGAACTTGAAGCAAACTAACTTTGTAAATCCACTAAGAATGACCTTGTGACCAGGTGCTTGAAAATAATGACACTGAGTTACAAATTACAAAAAAAAAAAGAAGTTACAAATACATTAAAAATACACTTCAAAATGCTTGGCAGCTTTCATTTGTAGGGTGTGCACATAATGATTAATAAAACTGCTATTTCATTTTGGTAGCATGTTGAATTAATATGTAATAAAACTTTTGATTGTGCATATTATGCTATTGTTGTATTTTCTTGCCCTAGTTTAAATGTGTTTTTCCTCATCTTACTCTGATTCCCTGTCATTGTGACATCACAGTCTTTGATGATTATGTTTCTCTTTGTCTTCTGTGTCACTAATTTCTTACCCGGCTACAGCAGGCAGCATCTTAAAAACTGAACAGCAGTCAGTGAGGTGTCAAGTTCTCTTCTGCCGCAATGTTTATTTACATTAAACATGAAGGTAAGGATCTCAATCATGTCAATGATGAGAAAATTAATTAAATTGCTTAAATATCAATACAATGTATGCATCCTATGTTTAGATCTATATGTGGCTTGGTAACTGACAAAATATGCTTTGTGTGTACTTAAATTTCTCTATTTGATCTGTTTATGTAAATTACAAAAAGCTGATATTAATGTGATGTTTGTGTATTTAGATAATAACCAATTCCTGGTTAACACCAACTGTCCAATTGTTGTCCTCATGAAGTACATAAAAACCAGGTTGGGACTTGCTGAGTCAGGTATGTACAGCTCTCTCGAGGGTATTTTTCATTCATCAGGATATGTGGATAATCAGAAGCACATAATCAGTCAAACTATATTTATAGTTAGTTTACAGTTCAAGACTTTCATTCAACAGAAACTTAAATATGACGTGATTGTCAGCAGAAAAACTTTTAAGGGTGCTTGCAGTCATTCCAGAGTTGTTTATGTGCTTCTGTCATTCAAATTCTGAGTGGACATTCAACATCAAAGAAATGGTCTGGTTCACACAGAACGCGTTTTTCAGTTCCACTGTGTGCTACTTTTACACAATTTTTCTATGTAAACACTCGCTAGACGGATGTATTTGATAATCCGTAAATTTGAAATAAGTTTAACTTATTTCGAGACTTTGAGTTTTTTTTTCCCCAATTCCAAGCAAAAACGTGTTCTACGTGAATGGCCACTAAGGATATCTTAAAAGTAGCTCAAGCGGGTTGTACTTGACTTGCTCTAGAGATCTCAGGTCAGAAGAGGTTAGTTGAGCCCAGTGTGCCCCTCAAAGCGTGACCTCGGTGCAAGAGGTCACGGATCTCAGGCGTTAATATTTCACACACTCAAACATACTCCTAAAACGGTGTCTGATTACATCTGTGGCATGTAGTAAGGAACGTTACCTGGGATCAGCCCATCACTAATGGAGAACTCATTACCACTTGTCATTAACACTGTCCTCATCATAATGCGTCTGCTCTTCAGTGCATGCAAAAATATTGCAAAGAGACAGTAAACACATATTATATGACAGTTTTAACATGTGTTTGAAACAACATACCTTGAGGTTACTCATCCAGATCTGTGTGTGTGTGTGTGTGTGTGTACCTGGTATTTATCACGTTATGGGGACCAAATGTCCCCACAAGGATAGTAATACTAGTAAATGTGTTTCAGAGCTTATAGACCTGTGTGATGAACCAGGAGTGCTGAAATTCCTCTTTCTGCTCCAGAATTCTCAGGAATCTGCTCGTGGACTGCTGAAGGCTAAAGAGTCATTCATTGTTTGCATTATTAGACGTAAGTTTGAGTTTATCCCTTGATATTTATTGATAAGCTAAAGCTAACTGTTTCTATATAGTTTGACACAGTAAAAAAGTAAACGCAAGGAAACTGTCAAGAGTTTTTCATGTGTGTGTGTGGGTTTTCATGTACAGGTACATCTGATGGGGCTTATACCTCTGTCACATCTCTACTATGCAGTGTTGACTCTGCTCTAATAGGTGCCATTGCACATACACTGCAAAAAAATTATAGTTTTCATAATCAGTTTTATATGTAAACATAATTTACTTTTTAAAAGAATTAATACAATTTTAATACAACCGTTTTAAAAAATAATTTATACATTGTTTTCAGAGAATATATGTAAAAATAAATTTAATTTATTAAATTAAATAATGATTTTAAATAATCTAAATTGTTTAATTATATATATAATATTATAATTTAATGATAGCAACTTTGTACATATAATTATTATTAGTATTGTGTTTGTTAATATGTGTGTGTGTGTGTGTGTGTGTAATGTTTATGTCTTCCAGAGTCCCTGCAGACTCAGATTGATAATCTTGAGAAAACTCGTCTGAAGCAGCTTCATATTGTGGAGGCTCGTATGGCTACATCAGAGGAAATCAATGCTCAAGCTTTGCCTACTAAATCTGTGAGTGCCCTAGAGCCACATCTGAACCTCACAGTTCTCTCTTATTTGTTCACCTGCTCTCACCTTTTGTATTATTCAACCTAAAATCCAGCTACACTGCACAACATACGAGTGACACCGTTTCATTCATTATGGGGGACTCTTTGGTGCTTGTGATATAGTAATATAATTTTATGTGAACAATAATCTTGTGTATTGTTTTCATGTGGCTCTGCAGACTAAAAAGCGCAAGAAAGTTACACATGCCAATGCCCCTGATGAAGAAGTCCAGCGCCACACGGGGGACAGGAAGAGCAGGAACTGAACAAACACCCTCACATCCGAGCATTCAGCGTTCATGCTCATTCTTAATGCTGAGTCCCAGTTTAATTCATTCAAATTACAGACATGCTCATCAAAAATGCTGTATTATTATTTTTTAATTCTTTATCTTTTTACTTGGTGATTCAGGAAAGTTACAACTTTGATTTTATAACATTACATAAAACTCAGGGACTATATCTTCTAGAAGAAAGATACAGAGTAATTTTCTTAAAGGGGTCATATGATGCTGCTAAAAAGAACATTATTTTGTATATTTGGTGTAATGAAATGTGTTTATGCGGTTTAAAGTTTAAAAAACACATTATTTTCCACATACTGGTACATTATTGTTTCTCCTCTATGCCCTGCCTTTTTGAAACGCGTCGATTTTTACAAAGCTCATCGGTCTGAAAAAGCAAGGTGTGCTGTGATTGGCCAGCTATCCAGTGCGTTGTGATTGGCTGAATACCTCAAGCGTGTGTCGGAAATGTTACGCTCCTCACCATACTGTGATGCCGTGTCCGGCCGGAGCGATGATTCAAAAACATTAAAACCCATTATAAACGAGGCATTTGTTGCATCCAGTGGGGACATAATTACTGATTATAATGACTTATCTTTTGATGACTGTCTTTTTACGCGTTGCGTTGCATCGCGCCACGTAAACTGTCTGTCTGTGTGTGTGTGTGTGTCTGTCTGTCTGTCTGTCCGTCCTTATTTTTGTTTTTATAAAAATGTGGGAATTTTCCACTGGTCCCTTGAAATTAAGCAACAGATGAGGTCATTGTCTTGCCTGTGATTGGTTAGTATGAATCACCTGTTTGTTACCAAGCTTTTCCCAGCTGGGTGCAAATTGAGAGAGAATCTAAGAAATATATATATAGCTTGGTGTGTGTGTAGTTACTGAACACATGTTTATGCTTGGATCTATATTTGGTAAGCAATCAACCTTTCTGAATGCTGACGGAGTGGGTGTAAACAGTATTTTTGCAATAAGTTTTATGTCAGAGGCACGATTATATCTTGATATATAATTCAAGATCACTATCTTGTTAGTCTCTCTCATCCATGCAGCTGCAGACTTTCAGCAAAACATACGTAGGCCTTGCAGGAGCAGGAACTTTATGATGTGTTACTCAGCACATAGATTTTTCCTTTTCAGCATTTCACCAGAGCACAATGTGGGCGGAATGCAGCCATTAGTCAGGAACGAGTGGGTGAACTTAAATGCCAGTTAACCGTTTTACCATCTATGGCCAATATAATCTCCTATGTTGTAATGCAACACACATACGTCCTTTTGTTTTTGTTTTTCCTTTTAAAACCTTGGTTGTGAAATTTGGAAATGTCAAATGTTAGTTATTCTGGAAGTTATAGTCATACTGTGTGATGAGATTGAATGTGATTGACAGCACTGAACTGAAACTGTCTTACTGGCCTATATTACGAAACCGAAGTTTGCAGCTGTCAGCTTGCCTGTGGTCAATGTATAATGCCTCACTTTCTCCTTTTTGAACCATATCTATATTTTTATTGGCTTCTTTTGTATATTTAATTTCTCATTCTCATAATTAGAGATCAGTCAACATTCTTAGATGTTATTGTGTGTATATATGTATACAGTAGGGTTTTTTTAAACAAGATGTTAGTTTCCCGGTGCTGGAATAAAATGGAAATGTCATGATGTGTGGAAGATTCCAAGTTGTATCCACATTCTTATTGTATTTTAGATAAGCTCTATTGAATATCATCAAAGTTACATATACTGTAATGTCAGAAAAGAAACTATTATACTTTTATAAATGTTAAAAAGAGCAATAATGTATAAGTGCAACTATTCAAAATAAAGTTGTTTAAATTGCCCCCTTGTGGCTGTACTTTAAAGAAACTGCAGTAGTAGTGAAAATAAAAGCATGTACTAATTTATTAAACCATAGAGTTTTAGAATTGCATATGTTGATGATATTGGTCAGTTTTGTATACATTATTATTATTATTACTACTAGTATTATTAGTTCTTTCATTAGAAAACTTTTTTTGTTTTTGTTGATTGGTTGTATAGTTTTAACATATTCTTTATCTTCATTGTTTCATATTTTTAGTTTCAAAGTCTTCTTCATGGATCATATTTCAACCCAAAATAAAAACTTTAACTTTGCAAAAGGAAAATTAAGCCTATTTTTAGGGTTTCTTGCATTTGATTTTTATGATAATTAACCACATTAACCCCCCAACACACTTTCCCCAATTCTCAGTAATCTGCTGCAATGCAATATATAAACCTTACTCCTCACTGTAATCATTAAAAAGCGATATATTTAATAATATGCACAAATGTACTTTAATTAATTGTAATGTACATTTATAAAATAATCCTGTTTTATACATTGCTGCTTTATGCATCAGTTTGTGCCATTATGAGTTTCTGTAGGCTATGTCTTTATCTTATCTTAACTTATCACTGTTAACACAGGAACACAAGTCCCTTCTCCTTGTGGGACAGAGGGTCTTATTTTTTAAGCATTCACTGCACTCTGGGTCACCCTCAGTACTTATGATGCAGTAACTGGCACTTTTGAGGGTTTCGGAAGAGTGAGGTAGCTGAATCGACTGCTTGTTCTGCCTCAGATAGAGTAAAAGACACTTGTATTTGTGTACAGTGCACCCTCCATTAGGAAAATATACTTTGATTTACAATACAAAGTGTGATCTGTGCCATGTGCTTTAACACACACAGAGTAAAGAAGTAAAACATTTGATATTACACAAATGTTTTTAATGCTCTTCACAACTCTTCAGATGTGGCCCTACATTTTTTTAAGAAATTTCATAAATTATGTTTTAGCTTTAAAAAGACATTATTGTATTGATATTTGTACTTTATTGTATATTGTATCAGATATGCATCCAGGTTGTTTTCAAAATGCTATCATTTTTACAGAACATTTTCTTTACTGCATCACTGCTTTCATGCAGAGTTACAGTAGATGTTGATGTTGGCGGATATAATATGATGAATATGATAATTCTAATCAGAGTGTCTTTGTCCTTGAAACTGGAGGAATAATTGGCCCCTAATTACCTTATAGACACAATCGTGAGTTAAACAGGGCATGCCAGCAAACACTCTCAATTACAAAAGCAGAAACCTTATATCACATGCTGTCATGTTTGTTAGATTTTGCTCAGATAATCAAACAGTGTTGAGAATCAAATACAATATTTGTTGTTGTTTCAACCTTCCACCCTCCTAAAATATTATATTGCAAGATTTTCTGATGCTCATTTCATAAACATTAATTTAAAAAAAGAATGAGATGTCATTTTCAGTGTCTGGGGTCAGATCTGATGCACTTTCACTGTAGGTTCTGCAGGTAGCCTATCACATGCATCTACATCCAAAGCAAATCCACTCAGTTTAACAGCACAGAATTGACTGTATTCCAAATACTAAGACCTTTTCCAAAACAAGAGCCCCATTCATTTGTAGTTTGAGAGATGACTGGATGAGTCCAGAAAATGAAGGCTTGAAGGCTTTTGTTAAGATCATTCTGACTTGAGGGGAACAGAACTGGAAGACATCACATGTTGAATAAGCACTTTTGTCATGCTTGGTAAGGAGATGCTCTGTAAAAAAATCACCTTCTCTTAAACAGCCTCCATTATTATGTTATATGTTTGCTGTAAATAATCTCTCAATTAAATTTGAATATGTTAAAAGGTCACATCGTCCTCTTTATCCTATTTATTACTGATACTCACAATTCATAATATGCTTCAGAACTCGTTACCTATTTTTCTTGTTAATTTTTACAGTGGAAATACCATTGTTTTTTTCTGTAAGGCTAGAGGCATACATGAGTATATGATCCCTGACCGACCATCCTTTCAGAGCACCTTGTGAACTTTTAGAACAGTTCTAGTGCATATGACATAAAGGCTGATAGATGATAACCTATGAAAGTCCAAATCCAAAGCAGTGTTTTTTAAGTCCCAGTATATTAATGGAGGGTACGGGGGAGGGAACAACCAGGAACATTGTCCTGGATTCTGTTACAAGGAGCCCACTAAGGTCCTGTATGATATAGCCTACTCAGTTTGCACAGGGGACAGGGTTACACCCATTAAATGTTTGTGCAAGGCCTCATTTTTTAAGCAATGGGCCTAGCTCCCTAGAATTGTTTCTTTGCGCATTATTGTGCAATTTTCCAAATGCATGATTACTCAAGCATATTTTACTTAAGGTAAAAAAATAGAAGGCCTTTATAGCTGTGAGAGTCTCAACTGGAGGAAAATTAATGGAGGGGATCAAGAATGATTTCTATTATAAAAAAAACAATTATACCCTGGACAGTCTTCCCATTTTTATGATCTATAATAGAATTAAAAAATGCATCTAGTTGCCAATTTGTTTTTTCACACAGTGCTGTATTTTTTTTAAATTTTTTTTTTTTATTATGCAATAGAAGAACAGCAAATACAATTACAAAGACAAGTAAGAACAAAAGACAATAAGGGTTACAAATAATACTCCAAAGCATACTATGTTTAGACAGTGCGGTATGGCAACTAGTTGTCAGGTAGCATTGCGTCATGAAAGTGGGCGGGCTTAATGTGTTTAACAGACAGGTAGTTTTCCACCACATGACGGGCGCTCATTGGCTCGGATGTCGGGATGTTGGACAAACACAGCCGTCACAAAAAAAAAAAAAAATCCAGTACTAAAAACTGATTGGCCTTCGCTCCACTCTTAGACCCACCTCACTAACTCTCTGATTGGACTGCATCACTGTGGAAGTATCAGTCAATAGTTTTTTCGCTCAGTGACACTGCGGCTGTATGTCCGGACATGTAGATCTCATAGCGGCTTGGCCTTTGTTAGCGAGTCGGTGAGAAGAACCAAGGAAGCCGGAGGAGCCGCATTCATGCGCTTACAGGGAGGAAAATGATCATCTGCACGAAAAACATGGATTATGGCCTTGGAACACAGTATCAGTTTGTTCAAAATCAGGTAACATATGACTGAAGTGAAGATAATAACTGTAACGTTAAACCATAGCTGTATCTAGACTCTTGCTGGGAAGTTTCAAAGTTGACAGTTCATCTACTTCGCTAAAGCATCGACTCTTTAATGTCGTTCATTCATTCATGTTTAAAACGCGTCTCAAACGTAAACGTGTATCATTATTTTTGAATACATGTCCAAGAGTCCCTCTATGAAAGAAAAATAATATCCGTTATTTTCAAACACGAATGTCATGATTCGCATATATTTGCAGAATCTATCTGTTTCATTTTTGTCTGTCTGATCGCCACGTTTCAAACAATGACTATTTGTTTTGAGTTTCAAACGCCGATTCATTGTGTTAATTATTTATTGTTCCTGAAATTAAGTTCATTTTTGACAAGACAAAAGTGTTTACACCTTATAAAACTGCAGGCTTACTGTTCATTTTACTTGGACTTTACGTTTGAGCTGCAATCGTGATCCTATGACATATTTTGTTTGGTATTTTATGGAATGAAAAGATTTGCAAATCCATTGCATTTATGACAAAGATATAAGCCTGTTTGTCGTGCATATGCTTAGTTCACGCTTCAATTGGGTTCAGATAGCCATTGTTTCATATTGCAACTATTATGTTGACCAGTCATAAAGGTGTGCACTTGAAAAACCTGATGTTGAATATCCCAAGTATTAAAAGCAAAGCTTCACGAGGAATTAAGACTGCAGCCTGGAACAGTCTTGAAAGCCTTTGGTGCAGATTAAGCCATGGTTGTGGGTTTAAGCTCGTTATTTTTGTTTTCTTCATTTTGTATTTATCATTCATCTTTAAGCATAATCTGCTTGCGTATAAGCTTTTATAAAAATGAAAATCTGTCATTTGTCTGTAGCGCTGTTGTTGTGTCATTTTTCGCAGAACACAAAGCCCTTTGTCGTTACAGTAAGCCGTGACACGACAATCTGGACGAACTTTAAGGGAAGATGCATTTATTAACATTTCTTCATGCTTCCCTTTTTGGTCTTGTTGTGTGAATGTTTTCTCTTTCTCCCGGTTGTGTGATGTGATGCTGATGTACTGCCAATCAAAGTTGTTTTTCTCCCCTTTCGCCTGCAGTACCTCCTGCAAACTGCGGGGGCCGCTGTTGTGATGGCGCTGCTCCGCATACAGGAGAACAACAGAGGAATATGTCATTTAAACATTTCTCAGAAATATGCTCTCATTTGCCAGCCCATAAAAAAATCCCCTAGGCTTGTACTTGGATTGTTAACATTATAAACTCGTTTTCTTTTTTCCCTCAACTAACCACTGGTCCATTTGTAAGTGAGAAGTATTATAATGGCATTGTATGTGTTTCAAAGCTCCCTGATGTGTTTCACATAGAGAGTATTTTTAATGTCCTGACTCCTGACTATGCTGCTTTTGTAACCTTGTCAGAACAGTATGGTAAAATAAGTTTAAAAACATGTAATGCAACAGCAATCTATTATGTAGCTTATGGCACGCGCATACACACACACACACACACATATATATATATATGTGTGTGTGTGTGTGTGTGTGTGTGGTCAGTTATATAGGCATATATATAACTGGTCAGTTATATAGGCATAACTGACCATGATTGACTAATGGATATGAAGACCACAAAGCACAAAGATGGCAAAATTACAGACATAACTGATTTCACCAGCAAACCAAATCTTGGACTTTCCAAACGGAAATGTGATTCATCAATAATCTGCCTTCACTTCACTGTCCGTCATATGCAAGCTGCTGAATGTATGTCACACTGTCTGTTTATGTAAATGTCAGTCTTCCTGGTTATCTGACTGCATCCATATGTGGCTTGCCGTGTTTGTCTGTGTGTGTGTGTGTGTTTGCTGCCGGCCTTGTTTCAGTCCAACACCCTGTGAGGTGCAGCTGGCTGTTTTGTTCTTCCTAGCTTCCAGGTTGGCAAGCCGAAAATAGAGTTTCCTTTGTAGAGAGGGAGAGAGATGGGGGTTTGTGCAACAGCAGTTGGCAAGTCAAGGACTGAGCCCTCCAGGCCTTCTGAGAATGGAGATTGAATATCGCATCTCGCTCTTATTCTGGACTCAGGCCCTGAACTGAAGCCCCCTGTCATTTAGAGCCTCATGTTTAGACCGTCCTCAAATGACAAAAGATGAGCAGCAGGCTTATGTTTGTCTGTTTTATTAAAGTGGTGATATGTCGCACAATTAAAGGGATCGTTCATCCACTAATAAAAATTCTGGCATCATTTACTCATGTAGTTTCAACCCTGTATGACTTACTTTCTTCTGCAAAACACAAAAGACAACATTTGAAAGAATGTTGGTAACCAAACCGTTTTGGTGGTCATAGACTTTCATTGTTTGGACAAAAAAACAGGGTGAGGAAATTATGATAGAATTAAATTTTTGGGTGAACTATCTCTTTAACGCCTCTATTCCACTTCTAGATTTTTTATTTTTTTTGTGTGTGTGTGTTTGACCAGCTAGAATAAACACATGAACTCATTCAAATCTCAGCGCAAGAGTACATGCAAATATATTCAAATCTAAACACTGTTTTGTTTGTTCATGGAGAGATCTTGCGCTTCATTGTATCTTTAATATCTCACACAGATGCTGTGTTCTGTGGCACTTAAACTTGTTTTAATCAAACAAATAACTGAATTATTATGTAAAGGCCATGTATGCTGTCATTGTTCACGGAAACAGGAATTATGATTGACGAAAGTGGCACCTTTACCCAATAAAAAAAAATTCAGCTGACTTTGAGGGACTCGCCAAGAGGATATGAGACTGACTTCCTGTTTCGTTTTGACTGTTGGTAAAGACATGTCGGTGCATGTTACTGGTGCTGATGAGGCATCCTGTATTGACAAAAAAATCGCCCCAAGTTTCAAAATAACCTAACACTGTTGACCATGAACTGTGATGGTGTTATGAACTTTATACCCTAATTGACAAGTTTAACCAACATCTTCTGTTAATTGCAGCTTGGTAGCCTATATATACAAAAACCTCGGTTGACAGCATCTGCTGCAGGGTTTCATTGAGGCTCATCTGTGTGGGTGTGTGAGCTTCTCTCAGCCTCCCATATGACTTGCATTAGTCTCTAATTTCCCTCTGAAGTTTCATTAGTAGTTAATTGCAAGTTGTTTTGTCTCGTTCCATGGATACAGATTCCCCCTTGCGATTTTCTGCAGCTGCTGATACAGGCTGTGAAATGAACACTCTGTATTGAACCACAATAGCATGTTGAATATATCTGTATTTGCAGTTGCTTGTTTTTCTGGGTCACCACTGAGGAGTTTTGGGATCTGAGACATGTGATCTGTTCACCAGGGAAAGTGCACTAGTGTCCCAGTGGAGACTAGTGTTTGAACTGTTGTTTGAGGCTGACCTCAACATCTTAGTCTTGTTTAAATGACTTGTCCCAATGTGGCTTGTGCTTTATTGCCAATATGGTTCTTGGTTGACCGTATTTTCACTTCTATATTCTTAGAGCTTTTCCCAGCGCAAAATGCTTACGGCATCTAAACAATAGCTGCATCCCAGTTCACATACTTGTGCACTGTTTAATGCTATTTTATAGTATAAATAGAGCAAGTACACTAAAAAATACTTTAAAACAATTTTCAACTCAGAAATTGCTAGTAGCTAAATTTTACAATTAAAGAAATGACAAGTAACACACTTAGTTTAACATGACATTTTAAAGTAGAAAGACTGAAACAGTATTTTCTTGTAAAATGTATCCCAATAATTATTGTTTTATTTGAAAAATAAATGTTCACTGTAACATGTTAACACTGGAAATTCCAAAAAGAAAAAGTGCATTTCAAATACCTGGATGATGTACTTAACCAAAAAAATTAAGTGTAGAATGTTGAACATTTCATGCACTCAACTGTTGCCGCTTTTCTTTATGTAACACATGGGGACAGGCTATTAGACTCTAGTGTTGGATGAAAACATAACCTTATAAAGTTTGTATTCTAGTCATTAGAGTACCTACTAGTTTGTTGTATAGTGTGTCATTTGGGACACAACAAACCTATGGAAGTTATACAAAAAAATAGACCTTGATGGGCACTTGATCTGGAGCATCTAAATGCCAGACTTTCTAGGTAACTGTAATGTTATTCTGTGATACTTTGTATGGCATGTTTTGCTTGCACATGTTTCGCAAGCCTCGACTCTGTTGAATGACAAGACACCTGTGTCTCGGGCAGAAACATATCGCAGCTTTCAGCTCTGCCTTGACACAGATCTTTTTCCTTGATAGAAGAGAGTGTCTTTGTTCCTTTTTCATCAAGTTGCCTCTCAAAATTATTCATTTACCAGATGTAGTGTAATTTTTTTTTTTAAATGGTCTTAATATTAAATGTTAAGTTTCAGGCATTCAAATATCTCAGTAAACATAGGTTAGGCTGACGCATTTTCCAGTAGAGGACAAACCACTGTCTGCACCTCAGTGCAGAACTACATTTCATTGGAAATTCATGTTAAATTGAGTTAAGAAGCAAATATTGACCAAGGGCTTAGTCTAGTTTTTAAGATTATTCCCTTTCGTGAACATTTACTTGAGGAACCTGTCCGGAGAGATGTTTAAGACATCCTGCATAAGTAAAACGCTGTGATCTTTCTTATTTTCTGGTTGCACAGGAATGGTGTTTCTTTCTTATCTATGCATGTGCTATCTCAGCTGTCCTCCAGAACTATTTATAACCTTCTCCTTTCTGTCAGGCGCTGTGTGAAGAGCTGCGACTGGACAACCAATCCATAGGCCTGGGTGTAATTTGTTACCCACATATTTTCCCCACCAATCAGCAATGAAGAAAGTGAACAGAGTTTCAGTTGGCTAAAAAAAAATACCAACTATTTTATGTGAATTTAAGTGGTGTTTGGAGACACAAAAAGTATAGTGACTCAAAGGGATTTTAGGCGCAGTACGTGCCGTGCTGTCAGTGTGAATCTTCAGTACTGTCAGGAAGAGTTATGATGGCCCAGAGCTGTTTTGGCCACGGCTCTCAGTTGTCCCCCGTAACTATGTAACAAGATTTCAGTCAATACGTGACCACGTTCATGTTTGCGTTCAGTCATAACTTATCCTCTGCTCTCCCCCCACCCCAGAAAGTGTAAACGACCCCCTCATCGCCATGACTAACTCCAGCCAAACCCACGGAGCAGCAGTTTACTCAAAAGAAGTACAGAAGCAACCCTCTCACGGACGAACACTATAACTGATCTAATATCACATACTAGAAATTAAAGCCAAGCGTCAAGACTAGGGCTAGGCGATAAAACTGTATTTATTGGGAAACAATATTGATAATAAACTTGAGCAAATTAATATTTAGCCAACATCTAGACGATCAGGTCAAATGTCACTAAAAGCTCTGCATGGTCTGTGTCTCTGGGTGAATGAGCGGCACAGTTTTGTCGTGGTGTTTTCAGCATCTGCCGTCTCACTATATGAAGATAGTTCTCATGAACTTCATCTGCAGAGCTGCTCTGAGTCACTACACCACTACATTTCGCCTTTTCACTTGAGAAAAGCTATCGTCAAACACAAACTGAAACTCAAAGATCTTCACGACAAACTACCAAAATAAAAGTTAACTTGAAGAAATTCACCAAATGTACTTATTAAAGTATTAATAATAATATATATATAAAAAATTATAATAATAAAAAAAATTGACACAGAATTTGGGAAAAAATAAAACTGATTTTGTGGAGACCTAAATTAAAAAGTAGTTTAGCATGTGAAGTTTGCTTGTAAACCAATAAGTTATGTTTATATTAATTCTTAATTTGTCTTATAAACATATGTAAAGCATTTCCTTCCCCATTAATGGTATGTGATAAATATCTATATCAAATCAGGGCTCTAGACTGCGACAATTTTTTTGATAATGTGCGTTAACATTTGACGTGGTCGCATTTGTGCGAGTACATGGTCTGCGCTGCTCCAAAGCGTCTGCTCTGCTCCATACAGCGCGCGCTGCAGAGCCACAGCACAGTGCAGCAGGAGTCCGATTTCACTGATCACATGAAGAAACTGAGAGAGTGGCTTTCAGTGCGAGCGTTTTGGGTGTATAGCCTGGTTTATACTTGCACGCGGCAAAAATGATGCGAATAATGAGGAAACGATGGCGGAGAGAGGCAGTATTAGCATTAAGTGACATGGCATCTGATGTACGGAAACCATTGGCACATGCCACTAGGCTCAGTGGCACATCTGGTGACACTATTGGTTTTCACTGATGTGTCAGTGGAGAGTGGCATGTGCCACTGATACTTGTGACATGTGCCGATGGATTGTGTCAGTGTCACTGACATTGTCGCGGAACATGTCACCGTATGTTGCTGCAGTGTCACTGCTGCTGTCAGCCGGAGTATAACGTACACTGTGTAACACACGCACTTAAAGGGATAGTTCACCCAAAAATGAAAATTACCCCATGATTTACTCACCCTCAAGCCATCCTAGGTGTATATGACGTTCTTCTTTCAGACTAATACAATCCGAGTTATATTAAATAATGTCCAGGCTAATCCATGCTTTATAATGGGAGTGGATGGTAGCCCAAAATTTGAAGTCCAAAAAATTGTACCCATCCATTATAAAAGAAGTCCACATGGCTCTGGGGGGTTAATAAAGGCCTTCTGAAGCGATGCGATGCGTTTGTGTAAGAAAAATATCCATATTTACAACTTTATAAATCTTAATCTCTAGCTTCCGCTAACTGTCATACGCACGTTCACGAGAGAGTGGCATCCAGCGGATCCCAGATTGTACTTCAAATTTGAGACCTTTTACTTAGTATTTTAATTAGTGATGCGCTAGTGATAGCTGATTCAGAATTCAGATTTTCTTTTCTTTCTATTTTTTTTTTAACTAGCAAATTGGATACTGATACTGATTTTTAAGCAAATGTATTTATTGGCTATTTGCTTTATAACAAACAAACTGTCTTTAAGCAAAAATATCTAGCCATTTGAAATTAGAGGCAACCACTGCATTTTAATCAGCATGTCAATAAATTAAAATATCTTTGTTGGACAACAGGTTTATAAATGACTCATACACATGTAAAACTGTGTCGCACACGTACTGTAGTACATTTACTCAAGGCTCAGACCGATTTTTGTCGCACTCTATACAATGCTATAAAATAGTATGAGTTCTGTCTTATTCTGTGATACGAAACCATGTCTGATCACAAAAATAAGTTATTTCAAACACTCGACTATGTTATGAAGTTAATATGGAGAAAAAGCGTCAATAAATGTAAATATCTTTGTTGGACAACAGGTTTGTAAATGACTCATACACATGTAAAACTGTGTCACACACGTGCTTAATGCGCGCTCTCATTTTACTTTCGCTTTCACTTTCGAGATTCGCAATCACACGGACTCTATACTACGGAGCTCAATGGTAGGTACTGCCGCTACCACACATTTTACAAGATTAGATATTTGTCAGTGGTGCTCAGTATCTGCAAATCGTTCGCCATTGTCCAATCAGTCATCTCTCCTTACTCTGTGTATGTGGTAAGTGAACTTTCATGTACTATAATGTAACAGTCTACCGCTAGTAACTACGATTTTACCAACTCTGACGTAAGCATTACGTTTCGCGCCATTCATAAAAATATGGATTCTGAGGACGAAATATTTTTCTTTGTGGCAGGCGGCTTTTGACGTCCAAAAAAAATTTTAATAAATAAAGACAAAGGACATGGCAAAGAGAATGGCTGAAAAGCAGAGAAAAGCATGGACTTTCTGTTCTTCATAAAGAACGAAAAAAATCGCCTGCGAGCTCATACGACAGCAAAAATTGCACCTTGTATGCCCGTCTTTACTCTGTGTATGTGGTAAGTGAACTTTCGTGTACTTTAATGTAACAGTCTACCGCTAGCAAGCACCTATCCATGTCCCTTTAGTGGCTCCATAGAATGCGTTATTTGTTTTCCATGCCTTTCTGCATACGGTTTCACACTTCGGGCACCCCCTCCCCCCCGATGTCATCGTCCATCATGATGTTTCACTGTAGACATCGTCCGATGCCTATTTGGTAGACATCGCCCAACCCTAGTTTCAACCCAACCCTAGTATCAGCCTTGAACTAAGCACTCACTATTTCTTTATACTTGAGTCCAAGTTCAAAATAAAACTATGAACAGATCCATTGTGAAGTTATGGAGCTGTATGAACCACTGCAAACTGTAAAGTAAACAGGTAAAGTTTATCCGAACTCAACTGGTTTTGCCAGAGAACTTAAATGGCCTTCAAATTCCGTTGAACTTCGATAATGTGACAAATTTCTGTGTAATTGTGAAATTGGTATTGTTTTTTCCCCAGCCACTTAGCCTTTGTTACATCATCAGAAAAATTAAGTAGTTTCAAAGTAGGGCTGTGCGATTTAATCGAAATCGAATCGAAATCGCGATTTGAGACATTGCGATTTCCTAATCGCAAAGCCTGCGATGTGGATGCGATATTACTCTGTGATAGTTAGGAAACTAAAGAAAACCGTATGCAACGTAAGCTTCGAAATGACAGACAACGAACAAAAAAGGAAAAAGGTAAGAGCTGCTTCACAGCGCATATCAAAAGCTCCCGTATCGGTTCTGTTTTCAGTACTGGAGAATAAAAGATACATTCTTAGATGTTTTTGTTAGTAC
>NW_015551039.1:764866-771279 GCF_001515605.1 Sinocyclocheilus anshuiensis
AAATAAACAAATATTTTCTGTGAAATTCAGTAATTAAGTTAATTCTGTAAAAGTAGTTATACCATTATAATCTTGCCTGCTGAAGAAAAAAACAATAGAACCCCTCCCAAAACACAATAACAAATGTAATGGATTTCAGGTTTATAATGGGAATTGTATTGGTTTTAATGTAAACTATAATGGTGTATATTTGATGGATTCTGTTGGTGGGATGTAATCTGGCACATGGTAACCAATAGAACAACAGCAATTCCTATTGGAATAATGCCCAAAACAAAAAGGAATTTTGTAATGGTTTAATGGAAATTATAAGAATTTCTGTGATGGTTTCTATTGTTTTTTTCAGCAGGGTAATGATACCCATACTGTGCTGCACATTATTGACAATATTGAGCTGAAGCTTGACTTTGCAAATTTAAAATCGCAAATCAAATCGCAATCGCAATATCTGTCAAAAAAATCGCAATTTGATATTTTCCCCCAAATCGCACAGCCCTATTTCAAAGTGGAGATTGTAACTACAGTTTAATGCACAATAATGAAAACATTTTTTTCTTTAGAATCTTATGCACTGATAAATGTCAGAAAATGATTACAAATGTTCTTTTCCCTTTTCCTCTTGAAACCCATTTTCACCAGTCTGCTTCTGATGCTTCAGTTGCTCTCTCACTACTCTCCAGTCTCCAGTCTCTTCTGCTGCTCTCACTGTGAGGCACACAGACAGGAGGGGAGTGGGCAGGATTTCCATAATCCCTCAGTCAGACACAAAGCAGGCCAAAGGCTCAGGCACAAGGCCTCGGTTGGCCTTCAGTCAGCATCTAAAAACATGAAGACATGAATGAACAGATCTCCTCAACACCAGTCAATCAAGGACATCAGGACATTGTATTTGCGATTTTCCTCAACACAAGGACATCAGGACATTGTATTTGCGATTTTCACTTTGATTTCCTTTCCACAAATTGTCTAAATTGTCTAACCTATGCTAAATATGGACAATTAAAGCACAATTCCCCAGTTTTGCCTGTGATTATACATGGGTATGGTGTCCATTGCCGTTTTTATAATCTGGATGTATTTTAAGCGTCTTGGGGTGTAAAAGTGGGAGATTGAGGTCTACAGACGTCTGTCTAGTAGTCTGTACACTAAAGAAGGCCGAAATGGCAGTGGGTCGCTGTCAGTGTGGAATGTCTATTACTGTCCCTCCAGACCCGCAGGACCCGCCGTGTTTGTTTGCTACTATTCCTTTACTTTTTTTTGTTTGAGGAATGCTGCAAACACTATTAAATGTTATTTTAAGGTGGTTACATTGATAGGGCCCTATGAAATCCGTTAAAATTTTTCTGGAATCTGTTTTTTTTCCCGTTTTTATTTTTCTGGACTCCATTTTAATGGTTAAAGTTTATTAATCAAAAAACATGTTGAATTCATGAAACTTAGGCTACGTCCACACGAAGCCAGAGCTTTCCCTATCCGATCTTTTTTTTTTCTCCTTGTCTCAAGAAATATCTGCATCCACACGAAACCGACACAAAACGATGTAGTATACATGCCAGACCAGCATGTGGCGCGGTAATTCTGCTACAGAGATACACAAAAACGGAGAAGAAGACTTGGATTATGTGCATAAACCTTGCGCGCGGTATACAAACGGACATGGAACAATACATTTATTAATCTGTGTCAATGTTAGTTAATAAAGAGACAACCCGTGTGGACGGGCCTATATACATTTTTTTAGGGTTCTATGAATTTCGTTTTATTTTACTTTTTTTATGGTAATCACTTGACTTTGCAAATTTAAAATCGCAAATCAAATCGCAATCGCAATATCTGTCAAAAAAATCGCAATTTGATATTTTCCCCCAAATCGCACAGCCCTATTTCAAAGTGGAGATTGTAACTACAGTTTAATGCACAATAATGAAAACATTTTTTTCTTTAGAATCTTATGCACTGATAAATGTCAGAAAATGATTACAAATGTTCTTTTCCTCTAGTCCAGTGAAACCCATTTTCACCAGTCTGCTTCTGATGCTTCAGTTGCTCTCTCACTACTCTCCAGTCTCCTGCTTCTTCTGCTGCTCTCACTGTGAGGCACACAGACAGGAGGGGAGTGGGCAGGATTTCCATAATCCCTCAGTCAGACACAAAGCAGGCCAAAGGCTCAGGCACAAGGCCTCGGTTGGCCTTCAGTCAGCATCTAAAAACATGAAGACATGAATGAACAGATCTCCTCAACACCAGTCAATCAAGGACATCAGGACATTGTATTTGCGATTTTCACTTTGATTTCCTTTCCACAAATTGTCTAAAATAAACTCCCTATGCTAAATATGGACAATTAAAGCACAATTCCCCAGTTTTGCCTGTGATTATACATGGGTATGGTGTCCATTGCCGTTTTTATAATCTGGATGTATTTTAAGCGTCTTGGGGTGTAAAAGTGGGAGATTGAGGTCTACAGACGTCTGTCTAGTAGTCTGTACACTAAAGAAGGCCGAAATGGCAGTGGGTCGCTGTCAGTGTGGAATGTCTATTACTGTCCCTCCAGACCCGCAGGACCCGCCGTGTTTGTTTGCTACTATTCCTTTACTTTTTTTTGTTTGAGGAATGCTGCAAACACTATTAAATGTTATTTTAAGGTGGTTACATTGATAGGGCCCTATGAAATCCGTTAAAATTTTTCTGGAATCTGTTTTTTTTCCCGTTTTTATTTTTCTGGACTCCATTTTAATGGTTAAAGTTTATTAATCAAAAAACATGTTGAATTCATGAAACTTAGGCTACGTCCACACGAAGCCAGAGCTTTCCCTATCCGATCTTTTTTTTTTCTCCTTGTCTCAAGAAATATCTGCATCCACACGAAACCGACACAAAACGATGTAGTATACATGCCAGACCAGCATGTGGCGCGGTAATTCTGCTACAGAGATACACAAAAACGGAGAAGAAGACTTGGATTATGTGCATAAACCTTGCGCGCGGTATACAAACGGACATGGAACAATACATTTATTAATCTGTGTCAATGTTAGTTAATAAAGAGACAACCCGTGTGGACGGGCCTATATACATTTTTTTAGGGTTCTATGAATTTCGTTTTATTTTACTTTTTTTATGGTAATCAAATGAAGGCATAAAACCTTAATTTATTTTTTTTGTAATCAAATGAAGGCATAAAACAATAATTAATTTTTTTTGTAATCAAATGAAGGTATAAAACATTAATAAAATTTTTCTTGTAATCCAGTGAAAATGAAACCCTTTCAGTTTTTTTTAGCAAAGTGCTGCACAGCAGGTGTACTGTTAAAACATGGAAGAGAAATTGTCTGATTATTCCTTAAATAAAATGTTTATATTTTTTTATTAGTAGTAGTAGTATTATAAGACGTACATTCTACTGTACAAAAGTAATATGTTTGTCACAATTTCTTCAAGTTTAACTGGGCTTTTATTTTGAAGGGTTGTCGTGAAGAGTTCTGTTTGTGTGTGTGTATGATATAATGACAGTTCTAAAATGCTCATGAAGTGATGATGTTCATGTGTTCACGTCCTCATTTAGTGAGACGACAGAGCGTCACGCTGAACATGCAGGATTCTTATTTAAAAGGCTTTTTGCAGCTCAATATTCATAGACACTAGCCCATATCGTGATCTGATTTAAGTGAACTTACCTACTTTAGATTTATTCATTCAAAATTTGGCAAATTCTGTGACATTCCGCGTTATACAGTAAATTCCATTTTTATGACTGGATTCAGTCCACGTTTTCCGCTTCGGAATCATAGGGCTCTACATTGAGATTAACCACAAAAAAACACACTGAATAGGTATTTTTCGTTCACTAAACACTCTTTTTATCTCCCTTTGGTTTGTCAGATTCTCATTGCTGTGTTTTATTTTTTTTTGGCAGGTGATGGTGAACTCTGAGAAAGACCGTGCTTCTCTCTTGTGTATGAAGGTTCTGGCCAACAGGGGGCGTCTGGACATGGTGTCTCAGCAGATGGCCTCTCACCCACAGTACCTGGAAAGTTTCCTGCGCACACAGCACTACATCCTCTATATGGATGGCCCATTGCCCCTGCACTACCGCCACTACATTGCCATCATGGTAAAAACAGAACGAACATGCTTAAACATGCTCTACAGGCAATCGCAGGCTCAAATAATATCTCCGTGTAATTGATGAAAATGTCTTTGTGTTTCAGGCTGCAGCGCGGCATCACTGTAGGTACCTGGTGTCTCTGCACTCGGCTCAGTTTCTGCGTGTTGGCGGAGACCCGTTATGGCTTCAGGGGTTGGAGGCCGCACCCCCGCGTCTACGGCACCTTGATCACATCAACAAGGTCCTGGCCCATCAGCCTTGGCTCACGGCACGCTCCCACATACAGGCTCTGCTCAAGACAGGAGAGCAGTGCTGGTCTCTGGCTGAGCTCGTTCAGGCCGTGGTTGTACTGGCCCACTGTCACTCCCTTTGCAGTTTCGTTTTCGGTTCTGGTTCTGACTCGGACATCACTCCCACTCCCAGAGTGCATCACGGCACGCCTCCTGGCTACTGTCTCTGTGACGCTGCCAACGGCAACACCGCCTTATCGCCACCCCCTGCTGGACCCACAGAGAAGGCATGTTTTGGTCTTGAATGTTTGGACTTAAAAGCTAACAGCTAATCTCATACATTGTACAGCATAGAGTTGTCACAGTATGAAAATGTCAGTAGTCATTACTCATACCAGGAAGATTTAAAATGAATTTATTTAATATTAATTTTAAATGTGATATTACGGTCTTAACTTTTTAAATAAAACAATGGCCTTCAAAACTTTAAAATAAAATAGTAGTTTTTAAGAATTTCTCAATTACAAAAACATTGCTTAAAAATGTAAGTAAAAGAAACAATCCGTAATAACAGAGAAAAGAAACAAATCACAAACAATAAATAACTGAGTCCAATCAAGTGTTTTATTCAAGTATTTTTTTTTTTAAGAAATTAATGCATTTATTCAACAAGGATGCATGAAATTAATCAAGTGACAGTAAAAACATTATTATAAAAGATTTTTATTTAAAACAAATGCTTTTCTATTCATCAAAGAATCCAGAAACAATGTATCATGGTTTCCACAAACAGCAGCACAACTGTTTTCTACATTAATAATAATAATAAGAAATGCTTGAGCACCAAATCAGAATATTAGAATGATTTCTGTGACACTGAAGACTGGAGTATTGATGCTGAAAATTCAGCTTTGCCATTACCGGAATAAATCACATTTTAAAATATTCACATAGAAAACCTTTATTTTAAACTACAATAATATTCCACAATATATCCTTTTTACTGTGTTTGAATAACAGTGCCCTTGGTGAGCATAAGAGGCTTCTTTCATAAAATGTTTTAAAAAATTGGTAGTGTACAATAAACTACTTCAGTTATATCACAAAAAGTACAAATAAACAAATTCTACAAAAATTCATACATCAAAAGCACAGTCTTCCTGCTCTTCTGTCATTTTCATAATAGGCTGACTTGATCATGGTGATACCACTTGGATACTTGGGAACATAGTTGGCAGTTGGCACTATGGACACTGTAGAAAGACAGTTTTTTTTAACTTAAATATCAGCTTGGTACTTAATTAACAATATTTCTGACATCCCTAGGATAGCAGTGTGAAGTCCATTGTAATGCAGGCATAACCTGCATGGTTTGTTCTTAACGGTTGGCTCTTTTTTAGTCCTTAGACTCCAGCTGTGAAGTTGCTTGCCTTCGAGAACAAATTCAAAAATCACAGGAGGAGATCAAGGAAAGAAAAGGAGACCGACTCCATTCACAGACACTCCCACATGCAGGTAAGATGTTGTTCATCAGTTTAAAGTCAGTGTGTCATGTAACCATGTTTCCCAATGCTGCTGTAAACAGGATGTGTAATTTTGGATTGGGATGAGTGTTTAGAGAGTTATTTTTACACAAGGGCTTTTTCTTGTGTATATATCACTCCCTCATGGACCCTCTTTCATAACCTTCCTTGCTCTTTCTCAAATGCAACTCCGTATTAGATGTGGAGGAGGAGGACGAGGCGATGTTCTCCGCAGACCCCTCCCGCTTCGTCACAGACCCAGAATTCGGCTACCAGGAATTTGCCAGACGGGAGGAGGACCATTTCCAAGTATTCCGGGTGCAGGTGGGGACAGAGACTTTGCATTGGGTGTCACCTAACAGAAGTAGCATAAAAGGGTACTAAGGGTCAGAATTACAGCTCATGGCCTTCCTTCTCAAGACTGTCAACACTTAACGTTACTCTCAAAACCTGACTACATTTTCTACATTTGATTTGAATGGGAGTATGCCACTCCTATAGTGAAAACAAATATATATATATATATATATATATATATATATATATATATAT
>NW_015551039.1:771756-788993 GCF_001515605.1 Sinocyclocheilus anshuiensis
GTGTGTGTGTGTGTGTGTATGTATTTAAATTTTAATGTTAAAATAGTTTGTTTTATCCCAAGTTATATTTAGAATTTTGGGGTCAGAATGAGATAAATTAATACTTTTATCCAGGAAGAATGCATTATATTGATCAAAAGTAAGAGTACATATATTTATAGTGTAACAAAAAATATTTTAAATAAATGCTGTTATTTTCAATTAATAAAAAACTTAAAAACTTGATGATAATATTCATGATAATAAATGTTTCTTGAGCAGCAAATCAGAATATTACAATAGTTTCAGAAGGATCATGTGACACTGAAGTCTGATAATGACTGCTGAAAAATCAGCTTTGTCATAGGAATAAATTCTATTTTATAGATATATTAAATATATTAAAATAGATAAGCTATTTTCAATTATAATATTATTTCACAATATTACTGTATTTTGTTATCAAATAAATGCATCCTTGGTGAGCATAAAATACTTTTTTCAAAAACATTAAAATCATACTGACCCCAAATTTTTGAATGGTAGTTTATATATGGAAAGAACTGTAAGTAAGTTTGTAGGTTGTTTTTTTTTTTCTCCCCTCAAAAAACATTTGGGGAAACCTGTTTGAAAGGGTCATTTATTTAGGCAAATCTGTTTGGTGACACTAATGATGCCGAAATTATGCACTTTACATTTAACAGACTTTAAAATACTGCAGTAAAGTTGATGTTATGAATGCTTGATTTATTTGTCTTTCTGTGCAGGACTATTCATGGGAGGATCACGGCTTCTCGTTGGTGAACAGGCTCTACTCTGATATAGGGCACTTGTTAGACGAGCGATTCCGCAATGTGGCCTCCCTCCCTTTCCCTCACAGCCCCGATCTCAAACGAGCCATCTGGAACTACATTCATTGTATCTACGGCATCAGGTACCTTGGTTCCCTGGTTTTTCGCAATTTTGCATTTTGCTAGTTTGCATTCTGAATACAAAAGAAACATGAAATTAAATATAATGGCAAGCTTTCAACTCCATAATCACACCTTGTGACTCATCACCTACTTTTGAGAATGCTGAAAAAGGCACAAAAACAAAGCACTTACATTGACATGTTTGCCCTCAGATATGATGACTACGATTATGGGGAAGTCAGCCGACAGAGACTTTGCATTGGGTGTCACCTAACAGAAGTAGCATAAAAGGGTACTAAGGGTCAGAATTACAGCTCATGGCCTTCCTTCTCAAGACTGTCAACACTTAACGTTACTCTCAAAACCTGACTACATTTTCTACATTTGATTTGAATGGGAGTATGCCACTCCTATAGTGAAAACAAATATATATATATATATATATATATATATATATATATATATAACCCCAAATTTTTGAATGGTAGTTTATATATGGAAAGAACTGTAAGTAAGTTTGTAGGTTGTTTTTTTTTTTCTCCCCTCAAAAAACATTTGGGGAAACCTGTTTGAAAGGGTCATTTATTTAGGCAAATCTGTTTGGTGACACTAATGATGCCGAAATTATGCACTTTACATTTAACAGACTTTAAAATACTGCAGTAAAGTTGATGTTATGAATGCTTGATTTATTTGTCTTTCTGTGCAGGACTATTCATGGGAGGATCACGGCTTCTCGTTGGTGAACAGGCTCTACTCTGATATAGGGCACTTGTTAGACGAGCGATTCCGCAATGTGGCCTCCCTCCCTTTCCCTCACAGCCCCGATCTCAAACGAGCCATCTGGAACTACATTCATTGTATCTACGGCATCAGGTACCTTGGTTCCCTGGTTTTTCGCAATTTTGCATTTTGCTAGTTTGCATTCTGAATACAAAAGAAACATGAAATTAAATATAATGGCAAGCTTTCAACTCCATAATCACACCTTGTGACTCATCACCTACTTTTGAGAATGCTGAAAAAGGCACAAAAACAAAGCACTTACATTGACATGTTTGCCCTCAGATATGATGACTACGATTATGGGGAAGTCAGCCGGTTACTGGAGCGTGGACTGAAACTTTATATTAAAGCTGTGGCCTGCTATCCTGACTCCAGCAAGACCCCTCTATGCCCACTGTCCTGGGCCCCTGTCAAAGCTTCAGACAAGGTGATTTCCTATCAAAACTTGTGCTGTGTACACTTCAGTAACATCTACTTAACCCTATAAAGCCTAATGTATCATATTTGTGACCCTGGACCACAAAACCAGTCTTAAGTCGCTTGGGTATAGTTTTAGCAATAGCCAAAAAAACATTGTATGGGTCAAAATTATCAAAAATCTTATGCCAAAAATCATTAGGATATTAAGTAAAGATCATGTTCCATGAAGATATTTTGTAAATTTCCTACTGTAAATACATCAAAACTTAATTTTTGATTAGTAATATGAATTGCTAAGAACTTCATTTGGACAAATTTAAAGGCGATTTTCTCAATATTTAGATTGATAGTTCATATTTTTTAGCAAGTAAAAAGTATTTTATTATAATTCTAAAAACATCCCTCTTCAGGTTGTGGTTCTTGTCTTTTTGCTGTGAAATCTTATTGTTAGTATAATTTCAACACTTACTGGATTGAAGCAACTTGATTATCTGTACATCATTTTTAGAAAAATCATGTTAAAATACTTATTAGTTTTTTTTTTGGAGAAATATTTATTTGTTCGTCTCTCAGTCATCAATGTATTGCACTGCATAATATGTTTTGCCCCCCACAATAAAAACTACAGAGCTTTGATCATAAATCTTGCTATGAATTATTATTGGGAGATCTGAGGTGTTTTTTCCTCCTAGAGTGTGAGCTCCATATTATCCTATCATACTAAATGAGCTAGAAAAGCCTGATGTATTAAATATGATACTCAACAACAAACACGTGCTTTTGAACTTTTGTTGTTGTTGTATTTATTAAACTGTTCCATTTAATTTTTGAAAATTGTACGACTGTTGTTATTTTGTTCTTGCCATAAAAGTGCTACTGACATGGTGTTAAAAAAGAATAATAAAATATACCATCTACTTAAAATGGCTTTAAGTGTTTTAAAACAAATCTTTCTGTCGTTTTTGTCTTTTAGGTTCATGTAAATTTGTTAGTGATGGAGGCACGTCTGCAGGCCGAGCTGCTGTACGCACTCAGAGCCATCACTCAATACATGATCGCATAGGACACGAGCGTTCAGCGCCACAGAGGGACATGGTACAAAGAAATACAAGCAGAGATCTGTCTCTCCGTCTCTGTATTTGTTGTCTCTGAGTTTACCGGTGTGATGTAAGGTACTGCTGTGAAACATTTCTGTGCCAAAGGTGAAACTTTAGAAGAAAAAAGGTGTAAAGCAGTCGCTCTCACTGTCCTTTGCATGTGTTTCTCCTACTTCATGTTGTTTCTGTAGTTGTCCTTTTGTCTGCGGACTCTTCTTTTGCTACCTTTCCTTTTTTTTTTTAGTATCTTTATCCCGGATGGTTAATGTGCAATTATTTTTATTCAGTTGTTGTTGTCGTTGTTATTAATATTTTCCCATTTGTGTGTTTTTTGTTTTTTGCTGTTGTTATTCAATTGACTGACAAAGAGAGAGAGAGAAAGTGTCCAACTGGTCATGGCCAATTTGAGTCACTGTTTACAGAAAATGAGTGATTGGACAAAGGCACTTTGCTTAACATGGCTTCCAGATATTTCGTTTAAATGTGGAATTGTGAGACCAGAGCAAAATTCAACAAAGAGTAAGAGAAGGTTCAACGGCTGCAACTTTCTTTTTAAATGAGCACTTTTAAGACAGTGTCTATCTATAGAATATCTCAATAAGCTTTCAGCTGTGGCTTCTTTCAGCACACAGCTGGTCATCGAAGTACTGTTTTCACTCATTTCGATCGATTAGCATTGATGTTGTTTTCCAAAATCTTCCACTCACTCTTCTCTCTGCATGGGTGCTGTAAGTGATTAAAATGGGTACATTTATAGGAGCCATAATTATCATCCGATTCATCTCAGCAGACCGCTTTACAATGTGAAGATCTAAATTTGACGGGTTCAAAGCAGTGAAATGGAATCGCTTTTTCTAAACTACTTTTCTTTGTGGTCATGTTCTCAGTGTTTCTCAGTTACTTAGGGGTGGACAGTCGGTTTTACCTGCTCTACACGAACTGGCCAAATTACCACAGTATGTATTTCAACTCCATTATATCATATTCTAACTTGGAAAACTGTTCAAATACCATTTAAAAGCAGGTCTTTAATTTTGATAGGCCGCATGCATTTGATAGTTTAGGTTAATGTTGTGCTGGCGTCTCCGGTGAAGACATTTGGATCAACAACAATTAGGACTTGTTTTAAAATATTTTACCATGTAAAAATTTCAATTCACCTTGTGATGTGAGAAGGAGCTCAGAATAAGCTTAAAATGTGATTTTAATGTTGACACGCTGGTATAGATCAAATGAAGGACTTCTGACAGAACTATAAGCCTGTCACTATCCATCCCATAACTGACCTGCACAAAATTATCTTTTTTTTTTTTTTTGCACTGAACCTTTTGCACAAAACCCTACAAGTGTGGTTGCAGCTGGCAGCTGTCATTGTTACAAACCGCTTAGAGAGGCGATGGCCCCTCTGATGCTATGAATATATTCAATGTCCAGTTTTGTTGACAAGGCCAAATACCTGTACTGTGTTAAACTCTCATCCGTCTGGTTACCTAATTACAGCTGGCAGAATGACTTGGGCGACACCTATGGTTGGTTTTGTGTGTTTATTTTTCAACATTGCATTACTTCTGTTGCTATTTTAGCATCTTGTCATTTTGAGGGAGGGTGATGTTGTTGGTGTCAATTTTGCTCTTGTCTGAACTGTTTAGATTAAGAAACCAAGGTATGTAAATCAGCAGAAATGTGTACAGGAGCCGCAGTCTGTGCTGGGCGCACGGTGCCTTTTGACTACTGATGAGTCAGTCCTGCTTCATCAGTATGGCTAAACTGGACTGAAGTCTCAGAGCTAAGCCTCGTGCTACTGCTTTAATTCAAGCTGAGAATAGAAGATGTTCATCATCCGGGCCGGCCGACGGTAATGGACATCCAGAGGCATTTGTCAGGAGCAGAATATGACTGCAGCACGGGGCTGTCTTAAATGCTTGTTCTTGAATGGCGGTCTGCCACATCCCTGAAACGTGGACACTTCCAGACTGTCTCCACCACCTCGGCTGGAAGAGGACTGTGATTCATCGCTGGAGACTGAACGAGCATGGCTATTGCCAAAAATGTTTATTTACCACGTAAATGTAGGAACTATACAAATTTAAACTAACCAAAATAAAAAATAAAAACATTTAAAAATAAGCAAAAAAAGTTTTGAAAATGTGAAAGCTTATTTTTTCTATAAAGATATGCAACATCATTGATGTGTCTTGTTTTTATTTAGTCATTAAGTCTGAAAATAAATGTTTTTATAGTATAGATTTAGTCAATTAATTTTATGGATGCAAATAACTCAAATGGTTTATATTTTCAGAGTATCAGACTGAGCACTCGATCAGTTGGGAATCCATTTTTAATAATGGCGTCTGAAACAGTGCAATCCTGCCATCTAGTGCTAAATCTCCATTCACATTTCTTTGAGAAAATCACACCAGGAATACAGACGTTACATTAAAATATGCCAGCATTAATACAAGCGTTTTGGAGTATGTTTAAAAGCAGAAATGTGAAGCTTGTGATTTTATAAAAGCAATTACATGAACTCTTCTGGTAAAAGTCTGTGTGTGTTGTTAAAATTGGAGTTTATTTGGATAGTTCTTCCAATATGCCCCCTGGAGGTCTGTTGTTGAGATCTAACCTTTATCAAACTCACCTGAACAAGGTCTTCGGGATTACTAGAAAATTACAGGCAGGCGAGTTTGATCAAGTTAGGATCTACACGCCGCGGGACAACAGACCTCCAGTCAATGACAGTTTTGAAGAACCGTGGTGTATGAGGTTACGTTGACCTGTGAACAAAGTTGTACATTTGGATAAAATCTCACACAGAAAAGGTTAGTACTTTTGTCCCTCTAATGTCATGTTAACATGTGCATTGTTTACGTCTAGTACAGGAGTGTCAAACTCAATTCCTGGAGGGCCGGAGCCCTGCAGAGTTTTGTTCCAACCCTGCTCCAACACACATACCATGTAGTTTTCAAATAAGCCTAAAGGACTCGATAAGTACGATCAGGTGTGTTTAATTAGGGTTCAATCTAAACTCTGCAGGGGTTAGTACTTTTGTCCCTCTAATGTCATGTTAACATGCGCATTGTTTACGTCTAGTACAGGAGTGTTAAACTCAATTCCTGGAGGGCCGGAGCCCTGCAGAGTTTTGTTCCAACCCTGCTCCAACACACATACCATGTAGTTTTCAAATAAGCCTAAAGGACTCGATAAGTACGATCAGGTGTGTTTAATTAGGGTTCAATCTAAACTCTGCAGGGCTCCGGCCCTCCAGGAATTGAGTTTGACACCTCTGGTCTAGTAGCTACATCAACAGTGAGTGTTTTGACCGCTACGGATTGGCCGTTCATTTACACCGTAAAGGCCCGTTCACACCAAAACGGTAACGTTCTGTTTGTAGCTACATCAACAGTGAGTGTTTTGACCGCTACGGATTGGCCCTGTTCATTTACACCGTAAAGGCCCGTTCACACCAAAACGGTAACGTTCGGTTTGTTATAAGCGTGCGCTGCAGTTATATAGTCTGCCGCTTTAAATGTTCGAGTGAGAAGATATCGTTCCTCTTCGTCGTTAAATGTTATAGCTGTTCTGTGGCTTCCCTATTCTCATGGAGTTTGATTATTAAAAGTACAGTTATCCATACAGTTGTCGATAATTTATCTTAACCTGGAACATTTCAATTGAATTTGATTTAATTTCACATTTAGTATGTATGGCTACTCTTGAGTATATTGACATTTATATACTAAATGTTTAATACATAATGGTGTGAATCTTGTTTACTACTACTTAATTAGTTGCTCTCAATTTAATGAATACCCTGCACCTCTGCTTATGTCAAATGAATGGACCAATGAAACAAACTTAAAACAGTCTTCGTTAAACAGATTAGGTTTATTTATATTATGCTGAACTGCTTTCAATGACCTCGGACTAACAAAATATGGGGGGGGGACAAAATTAAAAAAGCAATCAAGTACATATACAGTATATTGGCTATGCACAACTTGTCAGTTTTACATCCCACCATAACCCAAAACGAGAGAGAAAAAACCCAACCCAGACCATAAACTAATGTCCTGTGTTATCAACTGGGATACTTAGCAAACTCTCTAGGAAAATGAAAAGAACCAAAATAATGAATACTAAAGGAAGAGCAGGCTAATATCAAACAAGGAAAGTGAGAGTGATTTGGAAAGCGGGAAGGTGTAGAATTCCTGCAGCAGCCCTGTTACGTCTGTCTGATGGGACGAAAATATTCAATATCTGCATTTTGAGAAATTAAACAAAGCCAGGGTGTTAACCACGAAAAATCACTTTCAAATCAACACTCAAATGACATGAGAAAATATCAAAGGTGACTGTCAGCCATGAAGCTTTCTGAAAGATGTACCATGCAGGTATAACAATCACTCTTGGACATCAAGGAGCTGCGTTACATGTACAAAGATAAAAACATAAGAAAAGACGCCCCAAAAGACAAGCACATCGATGTAAACGGATGATGGAAAATCATCAATCGCTGTATCAAACATTACACCATTTGTGAGGAGCATCGTTACATTTTATGTGGTGAGCCCTTCCCTCCCCATTCACAGTTTCTTTTATAATATACAAAAACTGAGAGTTTGGGAATTAAAACATAGGTACATTTCTCATACTATGTTCTACATTAAGAAATTGTACTCAAAATGTGTTGCATAAAATTATTAAAGGCCCTGATATCTACATATGCACCAATCAAATATGGCCCACTTTAACTGTCATATTTAATATCTAGCACCGATGAATAGGATAAAATTATTCCTCTGTAAGGAGAGAACGCTTTAACAATTAATCTAATGCACTCAGACCAGTTACTAATGTCAAGCTCTCAAATTAAAGCCAATTTATACACCAAAAAAAAACAACAACTTCCGAATGCTGGTTTTAAACTGGATAAAAACCATCTGAACAAATAATTAAATAAAAGTCAACCCTTCTATTACAGAAAAGGTACAAGTTGAAAAGAAAAGGGCTTTAAAACTGTGTGGTTTTCTCTGGAGCGACATGCTATAGTGTTCATTGGCAGTTTACAAAGTTTTGTAGGAACGCTACAAATGCATACATTAGATACATCTCTCATAATAAACTGCAAGATTAGATATATTTCTGCAATGCTAAAATATCTATGTGACGTTGGCTTGCATAAATGACTTTCACAATTTAGAAAAGGCCATGAGCATTGAAGTCATAACATGATTATCTCATTACTTCCAGAAGTTGTTTTAATTACTATTTTTCATAACCCTGAGATTGAAACCTTGCATTAATCATTTTCGGTTGGACCAGTCTTGCATTTTGAGATGAAATAATTGCCTAGACATTTAGAAAAGCAACCAAGCAAATCATTTTTTTTTTTCTATTTAGCACAAACAATTATAGCAAATTTCAACTTTTGAAGAACTGTAAAGGTTTTGTAAAGCTTATCTGCACTGCAATGCATACATCCAACATGCAGTTCTTAGTGTTCTTTTGGTTATTGTATAAAATCTATATGCATTTCATCTTTTACAAAAATAAAGATTACATAGAAAATGACCGTTAAAAATGATCTGAAATAGCTTCTGCTCAGATTAGAAAAAGCTCATTAACAGCATGTTTTTTTTATTAGTCTGTTAATGATAACGCCCCAATCTAAATTAGAATTATAGTCGATATATCCAACTGTTTTTGTTCTTTAATAACATTTTTTTTATAAAATATGAGTAGTGCTGTTTATGAAAAACTGAACAATGAGAAAATAGTTTTTCTTCTGTGCGTCTGTGGACACAATTAAACATGCCAGAGGAACCATAACATCTCATTACTGTAGCCATGTTTCTTCAAGATTCGCTTCTAACTCGCGTATAACTCGGAAAACAAACTTTCTTCTGCGCTTAAATGAAATGATTCAGTGTAACCTTGAATTCTGTTGTTAGTGTGTTGGAATCAAGTTTCGGGAGCATTAAACATATTTGAACGCACACAAATGTGCACACACACACACACACACAAAATCTTCAGATATTGTATTCTGCAAAAGGGCTCCAAGTTTCCAACAATAACACTATACCATTTAACTTGTTGGCAGGATTAAAAATGCATTAAAATGCCCTGTGGAAAATCACATTTCTTCATACTGTTGTTATCATTAACAAACACTTAAGAGCAGACAGTTAAATCATCATTCAGTTATCAGCCTCCTCAGCACATCACAAGAAAACGCCTTCGTGAGAGAAGAGGTCATAAAAGCCAAACTAATTGCACATTGAACACCACAGCGTCACCAAACCACCTTGAAACTTTGATGCTTCATTCCGATGAGAGAGAGAGAGAGCACACCTTAACAGTTCAGCTGTGGTCAGTGAAACCGTCGCCACTCAATGTTGTTCTCAACTTAACATTCCTATGGTGCCTTGTTGTTTTCATGCTCAGAGGGGGGCTGAGAGCAACAACAACGTCAGGTCAGCTGTGGAAGTCACTCCATCAATCTCAGCTGCTCGGACTTCTTCAAGGCTATTCAACAAACAAGTTCACATCAAGAAAAGCTGCAGAGTTTGATCCTCCTGGCCGAATGAGTTCCATTATCAGGGGGAAGAACATCAAGGAGGAGTACCATCTCCATCTTACACTACGCATCATAGGCAAATAATGTAATAAACATAATTAGCTCTTTATTAGGTGTGCTTTAGTCCAAGATTGGCCAAAAAAAAACCGGCAAATTTCAAAACTAAAATGTTGCACATATAAGACAAAAGACGAAAAAAAATATGTTTCAAGACCATGTTCTCTGTGTCCAACAGCACACTCTTTAGTTGACATTGGCACTTGGGACATGTATGAGGTTTGATTTTGTCATTTAATTGAAAATTCTGACATGAGACTTCTAGGCCAAGCACGTGTTGTCCTTAGCCAAAGCAGTTTATGTATTTGAGGTACAATGGCAAATGCAGAGGCAAAAATGTGAGAATATGTTCAGGCAATATGCCACATCTGTTTTCAAAGTTGTTTTAAGAATGGGGGACAATCCTGTAAAAAAAATTAAAATAATAATAACGAGAAAAGGAGATTAACACATTAGGACACAAAGGAACAGCTTTACATAAAGAATAATGCAAAACCATAATTGAAATTAAAGAAATAGTTCATTAAAACAAAAAAACAATCATTTACTCATCCTCATGTTGTTTCAAACCTGTATGACATACTTTCTTCTGCAGAACACAAGCACATTTGAAGAATGTTTCAACCATTTTTGCCCTTAAAATGAAAGTCAATGAAAGTCAACATTGGATCCCACTGATGTTCACTGGCAGATCATCTTACAATGTCTTCTTTTGTGTTCTCATGAAGAACATAAGATGGGTTTGGAACAATATGAGGGTGAGTAAATTTCATGTTTTTGGGTGAACTATCCTTTTCAAACAAACCCAAATTCAGATACCTGTTCTCATCTTTAATAATGGAGTTAGCTGGGCACCCAGTTGTGGGAGGAGCTCTGTGTGGTTGCTGGCCCAGTATAGCCCTGTCCACCCTGTATGATGGGGTCAAAGTTGAAGTCAACCAGGTCTCCATCCATAAGATCACTGTTGATAATATATTCCACATCACAGTCCAGGTTTTCAGTGAACATGTCGATATCCAAGTCTGTAGGCAGACGGTCCTGGGAGGGCATGAAGTAGGGTGGTGTTGCAAACTGGCCTAGACCTTGCAGGCCTCCATTCCCACCAGGTGACGGGACAGGTCCATGCTGCAGAAGCCCAGAGCCTGGCACCTGATGCTGGGTCTTTACAGTTGCGAGCTGAGGTGGTTCCTGGCTCATGGCCAAGTGCATCATTCCAAAGCCCATCTGTGAGTGCTGGAGTTGGGGTTGAGGCCGGAGGCTCATCTGCCCCACCGTGCTTGTGTCAATGCCTTTGCTCAGCAACATCTGACCTGCCTTAGCTTGGCTGCTGGACATAGATCTCCCGAGCCCCAAAAGCCCACCACCTCCTTGGCTTGGCATGAGAGGATCCATTTGGGTCATCATAACATCGCTGGGTGGGGGCGAATCAGAGGTCAGGAGAGCTTCGAGGCTGGAGGGCACGTGAGTGCTGAAACCACTGTGACCAGGACCGGGCAGGGGGCTGAAGAGGGAGTTTCCGAAGCTCGATGGGCTTGTGCTGGATCCGGCGCTGTGCTGAACCGAGCTCTGTGGCCCAGGCGGAGTGGATCCCTGTGTAGTCTTTGCTGGCTGCAGCTGCCGAAATGAAGGAAAACTGGACCCTCGAGGCAGCAGGGTGGATGCCGAGGGCAAAGGCTGAGGTGGGGCAGGAGGAGCTGTGCTTGGGCTCACACCACCTTGCGGACCAGTCATTAAAGTTAGCCCGTCAATCAAATCCAGTTCTTCCATTAGCGTCTCAGTTAGTGTTGGGGGAAGATTCCCTGTGGAATAGCCACCAAGAAGGCCATCCTCAGGTAGGTCATCCTCGTCCTCCTGCCCCGTGGCAATGGGAGAAAGCCTCCCGCTCAGCGTGCTGGCATTGGAGCTTGTACGTGGCCTGAAACTCGTCCACATGTCCGGGTCATCCAGGCTGCCACGAGAGGAAGGGCTGCTGCTGTTCACTCCCCACTTTCCGAACTGAACTGGAGGCCCGGGACTGTCCGCACCACCAGCACCAGAAGCACCCTCACCCTGCAGGGCACCTCCAGAGCCTCCAATCCCTGCCGCTCCAGCCTGCTTTTTAGTTTGCTTTGCTCGCAAACGACTTTTAAGCAATTTGCTGCTGTTGTCCATTGAGGCGGCGCGGCGGCGAGGGGCTTTGCCAGTCTTGCCCCCCTCAGGGTTGAGCATCCACCAAGAGCTCTTTCCAGTCGACTCATTGTGCACTCGCATGAACTTGCTGTGGAGCGATAAATTGTGGCGAATGGAGTTCTAAATGGGATGACAAAAAATTAATCAAGTCTAAAAGAGAGATGTTACTGCAAAATAAGGTTTAAAGGATTGAAAATATTACTATCAGGATTTGAAATTAACACCCGCCAATCATCCATGGCAGGCAATGCTGTGAACTCACTAGCCAGTTTTTTTTTTATTCTATCAAACTTTGTGTATCAGCATTAACAGTTTCACTCCCTAGCCATAGTCATTTGATTAACTGCTGCATATCCAAGACCTTCATGTGTCACTATTTATGGTGTCTTGAAATCATATTTTGGGGCATGAATTATCATTATTGGGTTCACTTTTTCTCCTCCAAGGATGTCAATGGAAGAGAGGCTTCACGGAGTAAAAACTATTTCAATCCAATAAACAAACCCAAGTTCTGATTTTGACAATGTGTTTTATTTCTGATCATGTTGTTTTGGTTATTAGAAGTTTTGAATGGCCAGTAACTTCATTTTAGTAGGCAAATTCTATATTACTTTTTGATATTTTTGTTTTGATAGTTGTTCTGAACTGCCAGTAATTAAATTTTTTTGTAGCCAAATTGGCAGGTGAGTGGAGAAGTTCATTTCAAACCCTGATTATCATTAATTCTTAATCTTTACTTTTTTTAGACATACCTTCCACCCAGCAGAACTATTACTGTCTCCTTTGTCCTTAAAATACGGCACCGTTTTTACCATCCAATCGTAGATCTGCGCCAGAGTAAGTCGTTTATCTGGCGAGTTTTCAATCGCCTGGCTGATTAGATCTGCGTAGGACTGATTACCCCAGGCATTACGCCTGGAAGAGCCTTTTCGAGGCGTGGCCCCGCCCACTCCAGCGACAACCCCGCCCTCAGAGACCGTGGCTTTCTCAGGCTCAGATATGATTGGCTGAGGCTCGTGTTTATCTTCCTCGGCGGGCGGAGTTCCAGCAGCAGACTCTGAGCCGTCGCCCCCCCCAGCGTTGACAGCTGAGATGTCGGGTCTAGGCAGCGGCCATGTACATGACCTCGGTCTGCTCTGGGGCTCAAAATCTGGGTCAATCGGGGGGGGTACGTTTTCTTCCTCCATTGTGTGATACAATCCAGATAATTTCAGAGGAAGGCTGGATTTCAGACGTTTTTAAAAACACAATTCAATAAACCAACAGACTGGGCGATTAAAAGTAAGAGTACGACTATTTATAAGAAAATAATTTCAAAATCTTGTTTAAGAACTATTTGTTTTTTTATTGCTTAATATTGGAAACACTACAGTATAAATTATCCGGACTAAATTTAACCGCGACTGTCTAAAGCGTAACGGAGCACATATGTAATAATCTGAACACACCAATATAGCATCAATTAATCCTCAAATTGGAGATTAAAGGGGCCAAATAATCTCCTTAATAGTAACTAACATAAAACTTCTGATTTACATAGAGCAAACGAGGATAGTAGGGGGTATCTTTGTTTAATGTAGAAGGAACAAAGGAAATTCACTACACATCTAAACAGCTGGATTGTCAAGAGCAACTACTGAGATAAACCACAGGAAAACACGCGCTGGAGTGACAAGGGATGATTATGAACTTTTCTTAGATAATTAAACACCCCTTTACAGAATAAAATAAAATAAAATAAAAAAATGGTCGTTGAGGCAGTTAAGTAGGTGAACTCGCAAAACCAATTATAACATGCGCTGTAATTGCTAAAATAACCACCTCCCGCTGGTTCCTATTATAGCAGCGAATGGTTGATTGGCTTTCGCAATTAGATTTCAGAACAAGAAAAATACGTAAATCTATAAATAAATATAGACCAACTTACAAACTCTACAAAAAGCGATAAACCACCTTAATATGAGAGCGTCAAATCGTACAATAATCTTCCTTGTAAACTCGAGTGTATTTCTATGCTATGTAAGAATACTGTCCTTGTAAACGAATTCAAGTGAATGGGAATTACTTGTTACAGCTGCCTGTCAAAGTCAACAATTATTTTATTAATCGGGAAGTTAAAAACATAGAAACGTAAGGTTGTGCGTCTCAACTCAAATGCGTTAAGCAAGATTGTTAAATCGCCAAAAGAAGCCGTACGTAAGATTTAATTCATAACGATCAAAATATTACATTTTAAAAAAAGACCAAGATAATGTCTTACAGGAGTGCTCGATCATAACGGGTAGTTTTACGGTTTTTACCATACAATAAAAACCTGTGTTATTGCCGTTCAGGTTTGCGCGGTCCTCCGCGCTGCGTGCTGGCGCGTGTCACCGTCTGCCATGTTCCTCGAGACGCAGCTACACACGATGCTCGCGCGGGCTCATCTAAACCGAGCGTGTCCGTCCCGTTGAAGCCTTCCCGAATCCCACTACGGTCGACGTATTCCTCGAAAAGACAAAAACCTGTCGCCGGCCCACTTCTTTCATTCAGTCGCCGGCCACTCGGCCTCTGGGACAAAACTCGCAAGCGTAGTTTTACTACTGAGAGAGCCACCTAGTTAACCAACTCCAGTTTTTATGAGTTAATATCCCTCCGGTAAAAGTCGAAGAAACCCGCTTCGCTTCAATAACTTGGTCGTCTGTTGAAATTAACGCGAAATCGCTTCCCTTCTGTTGTTACCGGAGATAGACAAACAGCTATTCCTCGTAGATCTTTCTTGTTTTGTTTTGACTCGAGGCGAAGACTCCCTTCTGACGTCTGTTTACCACTGCCAGACAACGCGGCGTGCGCATGCGTCAAGAGGATTGATGGGAATTGCAGTCAGTCATGTGATGGGTTGTGCGCCGTAAACACGACCGGAGGGAACCGGGGATCCTGAAAAAAGGCTGAGCACATCAAATGTTATGTAATAGTTTCTAAAGATGTGTGAGTGTGTTTGTGTGAGTGAGTGCGTCCTGGTTTTGTCATTTTAGGATCTCTAGGTTGTTATGAAGCGGGCGAAGATCCTTATAATCCCTGAAGGATCTCCAATGGAATGCTGTGCGCGAGATCCCCTGACCCCATGCTGTCCACATGGTTTCCCGATGAAATTGCAATCTCATTTTTTTTTAATTAAGAAGATCAAGTGGATGAAATATGTTTTATGTTAGACGATGTCGTTGTCATGAAGTCTCGCCATCATCTGAAATCGCTGGGTGGTTTGAATTCGTAGGTAGTTTTCAAATTAAATTGAAGTTCATACATTAAATGTATATTTCTGAAAAGCCACCTCGGTGGTGTTGTGTAACCTTATCTGAATTTAGTCATTTTAAAATGAAATCTCAGTCATAAATGCATTGTTGTTTCTAGTTCAGCTGTTGCTCATATTTTAAATGCATGTGTCAGTGTCTCGATACGGATCAGCCACCAAAACTACAATACCCACAGGACCTTCCTATGCATTACCCCTTTTCCCAGAGCATGATGCAACTCTTCAGTCTTGCAGTGAAAGTCAATATTAGAAATGTGATTAAGTCATTGTTGTCTGATTAAGTAGTTGTATTTATTTAGATATCATGTTGGTTTCTTTTGACCAGATACACATTCTAATACCGTGTGTGTGTGTGTGTGTGTGTGTGTGTGTGTGTGTGTGTGTGTGTGTGTGTGTGTGTGTGTGTGTGAGAGATTAAAAAAAAGTTATTTTAACCATGTTAAATTGAAAATAAGAATTAGGTATTTTTTCTTTTGTGATTTCATAACTCATGCATAACAATCAGTACACAAAACAATTACTGCAGAATGACAGAAACGTGAAATAGTTCAATAATAGCAAATCATAATTTTGTGGTGGAAGTAGCCTATAGAGAGAGCAGGAGTCACTACGTGGACATTAACATTTCTTCCCTAACTTGCCCTATGATGTCATAAACATTCGTCAGTCAAAGTGGAGTAAATTACTACACAATTTTACCCATTTCCAAACAGTCATTTCTGTTTATTTTCAATGTATGAATATTTCCGGGAAAAAAAAAATATTATTACTTAATATGATAGGCCTATGTCCGGCATTTAATTATTTTTATTAAATGTTTTTATACAGTTTGTGTTGAATGTATGCGGATATGACACGTTTTCTTGGCATGCACTGAAATAAAAATAATTATAATAAAAAAGATGCGGCATAATTGCATCAACAATTCCCACATTATATACATTATATGCAAGCACATTAAGTCAATAAAAGTGCATGCACGCTATAATGTAATATTGGAATTTTACTCAGATTTTTAGGGATATAAAAGCTATTGTAACAAGAAAAGAGTAAAGATTTTCTGTGATGTTAAAACTGAAAAGTATGTATATAACAGCCTGTAATGTACGCAAACATTCATAACAAATTCAATAAATTTGTGTTGCCTATATCACGATTTCACTAGGCTATCGTTATTTGTGACAGCGATTTATTATTACATTACATTTAGTCATTTAGCAGACGCTTTTATCCAAAGCAACTTACAAATGAGGACAATGGAAGCAATCAAAATCAACAAAAGAGCAACAATATATAAGTGCAAATGACAAGTCTCAGTTAGCCTAACGCAGTACACGTAGCAAGTTTTTTTTTTAAATGATATAAATAAAAAGAAAACAGATAGAATAGAAAAAGAATAGAGCAAGCTAGTGTTAGAGGTCTTTTTTGCTTTTGTTAATTGTATAATAAATTAAAAGAAAACAGATAGAATACAAAAAGATTAGAAAGCAAGCAGCAAATGAATAGTGCAAGTCTAAAACGGACAAGTGTTTTTTTGTTGTTGTTTTTTAGAATAGAATTAGAATAGAGATTGCTAGAGTTAGAGGGTCAAATAAAGATGGAAGAGATGTGTTTTTAGCTGATTCTTGAAGATGCTTAAGGACTCAGCTGCTCTGACTGAGCTGGGCAGGTCATTCCACCAGGAGGGAACAGTTAATTTAAAAGTCCTCTAAGAAAAATTTTTTTTTTTTAAGAAAACAAGCAGTTAGTAAATGAATAGAGTGCAAGTCTAAAAGGGGCAATTTTTTTTAAAAGAATAGAATTAGAATAGAGATTGCTAGAGTTAGAGGGTCAAATAAAGATGGAAGAGATGTGTTTTTAGCTGATTCTTAAAGATGCTTAAGGACTCAGCTGCTCTTACTGAGTTGGGCAGGTCATTCCACCAGGAGGGAACAGTTAATTTA
>NW_015551039.1:789003-802798 GCF_001515605.1 Sinocyclocheilus anshuiensis
ATTGATGTGCCTAAATATTATAAATAAATATTTCACTTCATATTCTATTGCAGATTTAAGTGTCCTCCCAGCCTCTTAATTTTCAAACGAAATGAATATTTGGAGAAGATACAGTGATCTGAGCAATGGGTTAAAAAAAGCTAAGAAAATAATATAAGATAAATATGTTATATCCTTTATGGTGCTCTACAACAATTAAAAAGAATTTCATAATAATTACTTCATACTAGTTATTGGCGAAGTTATAGTAAATAATAAATATGGAAATAAATAATAATAATGATCGTTCTACGTGACTGCCAGCACTGGGGGGCGCTGTGATTTTTCTGACGCCGCACAGATCGTCGCTCTGATTGGTCGAGGACTGAGCGTCTCTTCCAATGACTAGAATGTCCCAGTTTTCAAATCGACTCGGAAATATCAAACACTCGGCCTGTTTAGATATCTGGTAAGAAGACGACAATGCTTCCTAAATATTATGATCTGTTTATTTGTCTAGAAATTGTATTAAGTGTGTTCTCGTAAATCGCTTAGTGCTTATTTTCCGTGCCAAGGGTTTTTGTGTTACCATAAAAAAACATTCGTTGCAGTTGTCAGTCACAAAGTCTTTTAGTATTTGTGATCTGTTATGTAATGTTATACAACCAGAACTATTATCAGACATGTTTATATGACACATCTGGGTTCTTCTATGGTAAATGTTGTAGTTCAGTTTAAATTTAGACCAGTATTTAAGGAATTCAACCTGATGCTTCCTTTTATAACACGTGTCATCCTTTGTGAGATGTGTGATTGTCAGTAAGTAGGTTTCAGGAAGCCACAAAAAATTTTTACAGACTTTTTATTCCTTTCAGAGACCTGCCCTGCTATTGAAATGGAGAGCTTTCTAAGGCGGAAGCTTGCCCAGGCCGGTGGCAATGTATTGGGTGGATCGTCCCTTCAACAACCTGTTTCCTCTTACCAGTCTATCAAATTGCCAGGTCTGTGTTCTAGTTTCTATTCAATTGCAGATGAACCTTTTCCCCAAGTGTCTGGATTTCTTGATGTCACCGCCAGCCCGCCGATTCTTTCAAATGAAGCAGGAACTGTGTTGAATTCCCCTGCTTGCACGCCATCAGAAAATCAAACAAAAAATAAGGATGAAGGCATTTTAGCACCAAGAAAAGAGGCTACCAATGACTCTGGTCTTAATTGCTCTCTTGGAGCGCACTGTCAGTTGGCAAATGGAAGCACGTCTACTAGATCACCACAGAATGAGAAAGACATTACCAGTGCAACAGCGGGCAAAGCAAATGGGGACTGCAATGATGCCACGGTATCCACTGCATCTTTAGAGAAATCAGAATTTATGAGTGTTGAGTTGAAGAACAGCACATTTGATGTGACCCAAGACTCGAAAGAACGGTCTGACGCTGGTATTAATGCGACTGTTGATCTGCACAACATCAGAGAGAAGAACAACACTTTTGAGTCTCAAGAGCCAAAGGAGGAGTCCAACCCTAGTCTTAATTCAACAGTGGATATTGATGTTCCTAATATAAAGACTGAGTCAGGAAACACCACTGTTGACCTGGTACAGTCACATGACCCTAAAGAGGGACCTGACACTGGGGTTAATGCAACTGTGGATATTCCTAATCTAGACTGCGCACACTCTAAAACCAATTCATCTGTTGATAACAATGAACCATTAAACACTACTACAGAACAGCCAAATGAAAAGCTTGAAGAAACTAAAGATATTCGGTCACAAGAAAAACTAGATGGTAGTTTTAACTCTACTGAGGCTGATAAAAAAAAAAACACAGAGGAAACTGATTTAAAAGTCAATGTAACTGTTGATATTGTGGAGCAAATAGCCAGTGCTCCTCTTCAACCCTCTGGTGAGGTTGAACAATCGAGCTCAGCTACTATAAAACCAGCTGAGACGACTAAACATAATACAACCATTGATCTTACTCACCCAGAAGTTCCAGTTTTGAAGGACACCACTGTTGAAATGAAGCCCTCAAGCACAGAATTAGCTGACCAGGTTAATGATGCTTCTAACTCTGTAGGTATCACTAAACCAGCCTCTAACAGCAGAGAAACAGAAGTTGGGATAAGCGCCACAGCTTTTGTTTGCTCTGTAGATGCTCCTGATGATGCTTCTGAGCTTAAAGCAGAGGAGCCTCACGAAAAAAAAACATCAAGACCTGGCTTGGCGGATGCTGAGTCCATTCCCTCTTCTGATATGGGAAATATCAGCAGAAACAGTATTTTTTGTTTGGATGATACACTGGATATGAAGACAAGCTTCCTGGTTACATCCACACCTATTGTTTTTGGCAAAGAATCCAGATTTGAGATACTGAGAGACGTGAAGCCCACACCTATGAGAAAGAGACTGTGTGTGATCAACAGCATCGAGGCCCAGTCGAATGATGAGCTTGTTTGTGCAAGTAATCATGATGGAACTGATGCTGTGCAGGTGACCGAGAGCTCAAGCCAGAATCAGAAAGTCACTCACAGTACATCAGAGCCAGCAAATGAGAACAAACCTCCCACAAAACCTCCAATCAAAAGACGGCTTCCTCAGCTTTCCTCTAAGCTGAGTTATCCCAAATCCAGTCTTCCTCCAAGGCCACAGCTGTCAATAAACTCCTTGGTAGCGATCAAACCAAAGACAATCCAAGGGCCGCCGGCCCCGCATCAGCCTGACACATCACCCACCACACTGCTTGGCAGCAGGAAGACCGTACAGATGAACAAGGGGAAGACCATCGCACCTGTCAAGAGCGCAGCATCAGCTAGCACTGTTAAGGTAGGAAACTCAATGCTTTATGTTGCTATAAAGCAGTCAGCTGCTTACAAACATTGGTCTTGTGTATGATTAAAATGGATAATTTTTTTAATTATTATTTATTGAAAACAGACCTCTATGGTTTCTTCTGTCACTGGATATAACTTCACTGCTGGTGAGTGGCTTATACACTTTTTTTTAAACACATTTCATACATGTACATAATTATATTATTGTTCAAAAGTTTAAGGTCAGTTTTTTTTTTTTTGCACAAATTTAAAACACTTTTATTCATTAAGGATGCCTTAATTTATTAAAAGTGATAGTAAAGACGTGTAATGTTACAAAATATTTCTATAAATGCTGTTCTTTTGAGCTTTCAATTTATTAAAAGAATTCTGATATTAAGTTTCCAAAAAAAAGATTTAAGCAGCACAACTGTTTTAAACATTGATAAAATAATAAGAAATTCTTGAGCACCAAATCAGCATATTATAATGATTTTTGAAGGATGATGTGACACTGAAGTAATGGCTGCTGAAAATTGCTTTGCCATCACATGAAAAGATTAAATGTTAAAGGGGTCATATGATGCGATTTAAATTTTTTCCTTTCTCTTTGGAGTGTTACAAGCTCTTGGTGCATAAAGAAGATCTGTAAAGTTGCAAAGACTAAAGTGTCAAATCCAAAGAGATATTCTTTATAAAAGTTAAGCGTCAACCACGCCTACCTAAAACGGCTCGTTCTAACACGCCCCCACATGTCTACATCACGATGTGGGAAGATTTGCATAACGCCGCCGCCTGGGTTTTCATGTTTTTGAATCGTCGCTCCGGCCGGACGGCATCATAGTATGGTAAGGGGCGTAACATTTCCGTCACACGCTTGAGGTATTCGGCCAATCACAACGCACTGGCCTTCAGGCTCTGCTATACCGCAAATGAAACCATCAGGACTACAGCCGCCATCCCGTAAAAGACTGGCTCTCAAGACACCTCAGACTACACGATCCTCTGTAGAAACCGTTCAGACTCAGCCTAGTAATAAACCGTCAGGATTACCAGGTACTTTTCACTGATAGTTTTTCCTTGATGTGTATCTTCAAATTTAGTTAATATCAGGTTTGCTGGTTGCATATTTAATGCAACATTTATACCTAGTAAATAAATACTTAAACAAAATGATTATGTAAATGAAGGGCTCTGATTTTATGTAATGCTTTGTCATTATTTCCTTTAATTTTATCTATGAAAGGTATGAGGACGAGGAGTTCACTGCTTCCCAGTGTGGGCCAAAAGCTTCTTTTTAGCAACATCATATGACCCCTTTAAAGAATATAAAAAATGAAAAGACTTGTTTTGTAATGATATTTCCTATTAAGGTTTTTACTGTATTTTTGATCAAAGCTGCCGTGTTGACCATAAAAGACGTAACAAACCCAAAGTTTTGAACTGTAATAATGTACATAACTTTTTTTTTATATATATATTACTAATGATATATATAAAAAATGAAAAAGCTTACACTTTAAATTATAATGATATTTCACAATATTACTATAATTTTTGATAAAGAGCATAACAACCCAAACTTTTGAACAGCAATGTACATAACTGTATGTTTTTTTTTTGTTTTTTTTTTTATATTACTAATGTTGTATTATAAATATCAATTATGTATTCTGTAAGCTGTAATGTGGTTGCAGTTGCAAAACCTTCAGGCTCTGCTATACCGCAAATGAAACCATCAGGACTACAGCCGCCATCCCGTAAAAGACTGGCTCTCAAGACACCTCAGACTACACGATCCTCTGTAGAAACCGTTCAGACTCAGCCTAGTAATAAACCGTCAGGATTACCAGGTACTTTTCAAAGTGATGGTTTTTCCTTGATGTGCATCTTCATATTTGGTTAATATCACATTTGCTGATTTCATATTTAATGCAACATTTATACCTAGTAAATACATAGACAAAATGATTATGTAAATGAAGGGCTCTGATTTTATGTAATGCTTTGTCATTATTTCCTTTAATTTTATCTATGAAAGGTATGAGGACGAGGAATTCACTGCTTCCCAGTGTGGGCCAAAAGCATTTGAACAATGATGGTTTGCCTTCGGCAAAGAGAAAAAGAATTGGTGCGATCATTTGTCCTTTTTTTTTATTTAGCTTTATCAATTAAAGGGATGCTAAGTGTATTAGTGAGTATTACTTGATAAATAACAGAAATATCTCTAATACTTTCAGATGGTCTGCAACACCTTTAAACCACAAAATCTTTAATAAAAGCCAAACAGAAGTACTGATACAATACTTTTCTCTGGTGTATTCCCTCATGTGGTGGTGGGTTACAAGATAATAATTAACTATTAATAGGAGTTATTGTATTTTGATGAAGGCTAATTGTTACATTTTTTATATTGCTTTGTACGGTACCACTCAAAGGCTTTATTTTACCTTTTTAAAACTATGATTATTGTAAATGGCAATGTTTGTTTATTTAAAAATGATAAGATGTGGTGTTCAAAAAGCTTTGGGTGTATCAAAGCAATATTCAAGAATATTATAGTCTCTAAAATGTGGGAAATAGCCACCCTTTGCCTTAAGCCACATGGACAGATCTCAAACAGGATATCTCCCAATATATCATTATCGCAAAAAATTGCATATTCTTGTCTGAAGCCGCCAGGAAACTGGGCTAGAAAATGGAGTCATTAAACAGAGCTGTCTTGAACATTTCTTATTTGCATGATAGCTTCCTGTCTGACTAGCTGTAGTCCAGACTGATTGATATCTTTGTGAAGTGCACAGTAATAGCCTTGCTGAAAGGACTGGTGCATTTGGGAGCTTGTTGTCGAAGCCTTTTTAATTCATGCTTCTACGGGAGTTGTGTGTGCATGTCTCTCCATTGATTCTTTTCATTCGTTTTGAAATGGAGATTTTATAGGGCTGTTCAAACTCAATTATAGGCTGGTACATTGGCATCCATGCCACCATAAGAGAAAGCACCATATTAATTATAGATGGAAAAATACAAAAAAAAAGAAAGTATATAGCTATATACTTAAATAATCCTCTTATTAAATATACACTACCAGTTGGGTTGCGTTAAATTGGTCAAACATTATTACAGTTAAGAAATTATAAAATGTTGCAAAATTGCAAATTACTATTGGTTTCAAGTAAGTTCTGTTATTCTGTTCATTAGGATCACATTGGGTCCTTTTCATGGATCTTATGATCAAACTATTCTGACCATCTTAAACATGGATTTATTGAACCTCTGACCTCTGAGAAGTCTGTTTCTCAAACTAGACCTTTGATGTACTTGTCCTCTGTTGTCCACTTCTCTCTCTCTCTCTCTCTCTCTCTCTCTGTCCTGGATTGAATAAGTTTGCTTTCTCCAAAGAGCCAATTAAGAGCCACACTTAACTGTGCTAATATAAGATAAAAGTTTTCTCTTGTACCACAGGATTAGTTGGCACTGTTTTTAGTAGATTGGAGTAAATGGTTTTTGTCATCACTGGTAAACATAAAACCATATATAATAATTTGCAGCATTCGTAATGTTTTTTTTTTTTTTTCAATTACTCCCATATTGTTCAACAGAAATCTTGACTAGACTAAACCTTTGTAGCAAATGTGTTTGAAATATGATGGCTTTTTTATTTTAAATCTCCGTTCTGACTTATTTCTTGTATTTGTGTCTATAACACCCGCTCTGTCTACAGTAGAGAGTGATGCTGTGCATCCAGCTGAAGGATCACACGAACCAGGTGAATTTAGATGGTTGTTATCATCTTAGAGAGCATGCAGTACATTTTCTAATTCAGTGTCTAATATTTTCAAACCTGTCAATCTTTTTAACCCCCACCCAGGTTGTGTTAATTGCTTACAACACCAAGAAAAACTTGAGAGGGTCATTCAAGAACTAATGGGTTTGCGTTCAGGTATCTAAGTTTTCATGTTTAGTATTTTTCTCTGATAACTTTACTCTCTTTGTTCATTTCATTCTGAAATAATGTTTTGGTTTTGTTATATTTTGCATACTTTTATTATCTTTTATAGAGTGTAAAAACTGGGGACCATTGCACGAAAAACTTGAGAAGTGCGTAGAGGAACTGAAGAGAATTTAAGTTAGTATTGAATGTCTTTACACAATTTATTTCTAGAATGTTTTGTTTTTTTGAGAAATTTCTTTAAATGTGAGTGTTATGTCATGTTAAATCTTCATGTTTGAGTTAATTGCACAGATAATTATCAATATAAATATAATTGTATTATGCTGTAAGTATAAGCAGAATTGTATACCTCTGCCTGATTCTCTCTCTTCTCTCTCCCACAATTAGAGAAAAGAAAAGAAGTGACCAGGAAAGTTTTAATTTTCTAACAGTTGTAAAATTTCTATGCAGTTTAATGCATTTTTATATGCTTCTAAAAAAAATGTGACAGTTTGTTAATAAAATGTAACTCAGTCTAATTTATTTTGATACTAATGTTTTTACATTATCTGCTTTAAGTGTCTCACGTTTCCCTAATAAATTACAATATAATTTACAGTATGCTTTATGGTTCGTTTTGAGAGCATGGCAGAAGATTCCTGTTTTACATTGTCCTTTCTAAGACGCTAATCATTGTGTCATCTTGTGTTTTTACTACAAAATGCAGCCAGATCAAGATTTTCAAAAATACAAGAAAAGCCATTTCGCTCGCTCAAAACAATTCCTGTCGTCAATGGCAACACTTTCTACTACGATTGGGTTTGTTCGACGTCAGAAGAAACCCGACCCCGAGGGGAAAAAAACAATGTTTCCTTAAAAGGATTTCCGGATGAGTGTTATACAGCAGGTCCTGTTCTGCTGCTCGTGTTTCTAGACTGCTCCCCGCGCGCCGCGCATCGTCCGTCCGTCTTGTCTCTCTGTCTGACCCGCTGGATATTCAGTACATCGTCTCAAAAGAGGGTAACTACCTTTTAACGATTATTCTTATGGTACTCCATTCTTAATCTTAAAAAAAAGTGAGTATGAGTATTATTCGTTAACTAAACCATCTGAATTAGGTTTTCTCTCGTAAGCGGAAATTCCATGTTTATCATTACGTTCTCGTGTTAGAAATGGCGCGCGTGCCTATGTATCTTTAGATGTTACATGTGCGCTACTTTATTATTATTTATTTAGTCAGCATATGTATATAAACAATTGACAAACTCGGATTGTTTTAAATGTAATGGTCACATTAGCAAAATGCATTATAATTATACCATAATAATACTGAAATATATGCCTATATGTTTATATTTTTGCAAATGACAATCATTATGCTGCTATCATGTGGGCAGGTTTTCAGGTGCAGCTTCATTTTGAACATGGTTTTTATAATGAGTTTAAATAAATCACCAAACTGAACACATCAGTACATTGGAATGTAGCTCAAAGCCTGTGTCTGTATCATGCCTCTCTCAAAAACAGCAGTATCATGAACAGGCTACTGAAAGAATGTTGAGCTCTAAAATAGTTTAATTAAGCCACATTGAAATTCCATTGCTGTAAATGTAGGTGTGCCATAACAGGTGCTGCTGGTCCATTCTGGTTGAATAGCAAAATAGACACTATCAAGCCTACAGTATTATATAACAGGAATACTTGAGCAGAGTTTTAATTTTTGATACTCCACCCCCCAAAAAAAGGCTCTTGGCCACTTTGGATCAAGAATGTGGGCTGCAAGTGCTTTGAAGGATCATCTTCAAATATATGAATCTGATTCTCAAACAATCAAACAAAGTAGGGTGAAGCAGGTTGCCAGCAAGGATGACAGACACTTGACCTGTGAATTCACACTGTCCAAACCTTTTAGCCTATTGCTTGAAATTATTTCTTTTACCAGAGCTTAGTGCATGACTGCTGCTCTTTCCTTTAACAGGAAGTGTTATTTAACGTAACATGTGCGAGTCTGATATACTGGAACATAATTAATAATATATCCTCTAAACATAAACATATGATATTCAGTCATATCAGTGTCTGAGGCAACACTTTAACTGGTTTTACTGATAATCATCACAGTATTTTACAATAACAATCCACTACCTAACATATTTAACCACCATTTTCATGGACTAGATTTTAGTTTGCTTTGTTCTAAAGTTAGTGATTTTTTTTTTTGCTACTAATTTTATACAATACCCCTAGAAGGAAGTAAATGTTTTCCGAGAAAGAGAGGTCCTCTACTGAGCAGTTTACCGTAAGACTTTATTTTTAGACAGTCTTCCTTGTTTCATTTTTATGAAGGAGGATGTTTTGAAATCTAGGAATGTGGTAAAAATACTTAAGGGCCAGAGGTTTTCTGATAGATAATGGTGTACACAGGTGCGGGTTTACTTCTAGTGTGATCTAGTTAGTGGCATAGACGGGATCTGATCAAACATGTATGACTAGTTAAGCTGCTGGACAGAAACCACACAAGAAACCCATTCCTGCATTGCTCTATTTCTCAGTGAAAAGTATGCAGCGGATCAGACTGCGACTATTAACAGCCGTTAATATTTGCATTATGTAAATGGTGTATTCAAATTTCTGACCTTTTTAAATATTCACCAATCTGCATTCAGAGGGTTAGTTACCGCTATACTTTCTTTTTTGTTAAATGTCTGCTGTTGTTTTTTTTCTCTTTGACATCAGACGTAGTGCTTTTCCCATTTCACCCTGTTCTTTTCATCTAGCCAGTAAATTGTGATGAATCAGTTTGGTCTTACCTGAAAATTGTTTCCATCCACACCAATGTCAGTGCTCTTTATCTAGGTTTTGGAGCTGTTGTACTTTATGAATTATGACTCCGTAATGAACGGCCAAACCTCTTAGATATTAATCTTACTCATTTTCCTGATGGATTGAACTGCCCTGTGGTCAGATGAGTTGTTCGTAAAGTGCTGAGTGATTGCTCTGTCAGTGTCTGCAGGTGTGGTGGATAACAGCCGCCCTTTTATATGCCCTTTACATGAAATGACTAGTATAAAGAGCCATTCACAAAATGAGCATTAGGAGTTCACTTTGTAGTGTTTATTTCAGGTCAAGACAAACATTTAAAAATGTCGTGTCCTTTTGAGCTTTAGGTTAATTTTCCTCAAAATGAACATCTTAATCAGGCCACTCATTTTTTGACCTAATTAGCAAAAAAAGGCAACATTTTCTCACTTTTTTGTAAAACAATTATATATATATATTTCTCTTCTCCTTTAGTGCCTTCAGCTTTATCCCAGTCTCCTCAACGTTATCCATCATGGCTGAGAATAAACTGGCCTCCTTTGGGAAGATGCTGCTGAGGCGTCGCGTGCTGGACACTTCTCAGGACGAAACCCGCTTCGCTCGCTGTCTCACCACTCTTGACCTCATAGCCCTCGGGGTGGGGGCGACACTGGGTGCAGGTGTCTACGTTCTGGCTGGGGAAGTGGCCCGAGAGAAGGCTGGACCTGCCATCGTGCTGTCTTTTCTAATTGCTGCCTTTTCCTCTGTTCTCGCTGGTTTGTGCTACGCTGAATTTGGCGCACGTGTTCCCAAGACGGGATCCGCTTACCTGTACAGCTACGTGACAGTGGGTGAAATATGGGCCTTCATCACGGGATGGAACCTCATTCTGTCATACGTGATTGGTGAGTGTGTAGATACTATCTTTAGAAACTAGATTAATATGTGACTTTAATTTGGACTGAAAATACTTTTTCCCTTTTGAATCCAAATATACTAATTAATCATTAGCTTTTCCACAAGTTAGTTCAGAATGTGAGCCCAAGAGTTTGACCAATTATATGTGATTACGAATGAGCTGAAGTGGTTTTGAAACTGTATGACGTGTTTACTATTCTAGCCCGAAGGGCCCTTGAGCAGCTGCTTAAGTTTAACATAATAAGTGGACGTTCTGAAGTCTTTTGCATCTACTCATGTCATATGTCCTTTTCTCCATTTCACAGGCACAGCTAGTGTGGCACGGGCTTGGAGCTCAACGTTTGACAATCTAGTGAACAAAACCATCTCTGACTTTTTCACTGATTCCATGTCATTTCCATACACTGGAAAAGTGTTAGCGGAATATCCAGATGTGTTTGCCCTCATCCTGGTCATGTTGCTCACTGGTGAGAACCTTTTTCTTTCTAAGAATCACTCAACGGTAATGTGATGATGCCCAGTTACTTCTCAGTTGGCACAAAGTGTTTCTAAAGTCAAGATCTTGGATTATTCCAATAAGCCAGTGGATCTTTGTTCCAGAATGATGATTCTTGACTCACTACTTATCTGACTACTGGCTTTTGGTAGTGTGTTTCTGGCAGTGGTGCCAAAAGAGAAAAGGTTCTTTGGTTCTACCACACCAGCTACACTAAAGCAATTAAGTCATTTTAAATGGTCCGCTTTATCAATGTACCCATTAGTCATAGGACTGTTTCTCACACTTTCTTTTCACCATTGCCTTGCAAAAGACCATAATGATGTGAATTTGCTACCTCTCACCTCCCACGCTACAGGATTATTGGCATTTGGAGTGAGTGAGTCTGCTCTTGTGAGCAAGATCTTCACAGGAATCAACCTGGTGGTTCTGACATTTGTCATTATATCGGGCTTTGTGAAAGGCGACACTGCCAACTGGAACCTCACTGTGGAGGACTACATTAACAGCACAAACAACTATAATGCAGAGTAAGTCACGCTGCCTCAACATTTAGATGCAGGCATAGCAATAGAAATTAAGAAAATACAATTAAGAATGTAAATGAAACTCAACCAGTTGGGTCAGTAGCATAATTACTGATTACAGGTATACAACTAAATTGCAAGAAAGATAGATTTGATAAGATAAAAATTACAATTAATTAATGAATATTAAAAATTAAGGGTAGTAAACAAAAATATATTTTTTAATTGAATACATATAATAGAATCTGTATATATATTACTTAAATTAATATAATATTAGTAAGCATAAAAAAGTTACATAAGTAAATAAATGAAATAGAGTTAAAACACGGTCTTATTTACATATAATCAACATATATACAGTATATATCAAATTATTTAAAAAAAATGCGCACACACACATATGTATATATGAATATGCATTGTAAATTTGAATTTTGAAAACTCTTTCACATCTTAGGATCATTGAAAAAGAGTTCGGCTCAGGTGGCTTTGCACCATTTGGCTTGGGTGGAATCCTTACTGGTGCTGCTACATGCTTCTATGCATTTGTGGGTTTTGACTGCATCGCAACCACAAGTAAGTTCCGAAAAACATGACGTGAAAACCAGTATGTCCTACTTTTAGAACCAAACTCACCTCAGCTCTGGTGATGTCTTAGGTGAGGAGGCCAAAAACCCCATGCGTTCCATCCCGATCAGCATAGTGGCCTCTTTGCTCATCTGCTTTTTTGCCTACTTCGGAGTGTCGGCAGCGCTCACACTCATGATGCCCTATTACAAGCTGGATGTTCAAAGTCCACTTCCAGAGGCCTTTCAATATGTGCACTGGGACCCTGCTCGCTATATTGTGGCGGTGGGGTCTCTGTGTGCCCTTTCCACCAGGTACGTTTATTGACATTGGCTTAAAGTTATTTTAGTATTATTGAGACACTATTATAGTTTTTGTTAATTGTTTAACAATTGTTTTGAATTAGATTTTTATTTTTAAATTTGATCTGCTTTCATGTCTGTTTTAATATTTTTGTTGTTGTTGTTTTTGTCATTTGTATTAGTGTTTGTTGTTTTTAAATGTGTATATCGTTTTTATTAATGTTTTTACATTTTAGTTTAGTTATTTTAGTACATCGTCAAACTAAATGAAAATGAGAAATGTAGCCTTGGAAACTAGTTGAAAGGTTTTTTTTTTTTTTTCCAGTTAACATTTATTTCAAATAACGAAAATGTTTTAGTTGACTATAGTAACCCTGCTTAAAGTCAAGTGATGACAATTTTTTTTTTATGTTCTTCAGCTTGTTGGGCTCCATGTTCCCTATGCCTCGTGTGATTTATGCCATGGCTGAGGATGGTCTGCTCTTTCGCTCCCTCTCCCGCATGCACAAGAAAACCAAGACACCTGTGCTGGCCACCATTGTGTCTGGCATCGTAGCAGGTAAGACTATTTTTATTCATGTAATGACTGTCAATTGATGATGTGACTTTTAATAATTGTGACTAAAGGCCCGTTCACACCAAGCACGATAACGATAAATATATAGTTCTAAAAATCGTTCTCAATATTAAATAATAGCAGAGTCCACACTACAACTACAACGATAAAGGCACAGAGAAACAATATTGTTGGAATCATTTTCAGAACGATTTTTCCAGCTGATGAACGATACAAACATTGACAGCCAATCAGAATCCATCCTGCTATAACGAGCTCGAGAATTTAAAGCGGCAGACACGCATGCGCTTAGAATAAACAGACGATATCGTCCGCTGGTGTTGACGCTAATATCGTTATCTTTATAGTTATCGTTTTCGGTTTGAACGGGGCTTAACTGTAGAATCTCGTTAATTTCCTCCCTGTAGCTCTGATGGCCTTCCTGTTTGATCTCGCCGCATTAGTGGACTTGATGTCGATTGGGACCCTGCTGGCATACACTCTAGTTGCTGTGTGCGTACTCATTCTCCGGTGAGTATATACACATACACAAAGGTTCAAAAGTCGGTGGATTTTTGAAAGAAATTAATACTTTTATGCAGCAAGGTCACAATAATTTGATCAAAAAAGTGAAAGTAAAGACATTTCTAATGTTACAGAATATTTCTGTTTCAAATAAATATATAATATCTATATAACAATAATAATATAGATAAATAATAAATATATCAATTCTATTTATAAAAAATTTTAAGGGGTCATATGATGTTGCTAAAAAGAACATTATTTTGTGTATTTGGTGTAATGAAATGTGTTTATGCGGTTTAAGGTAAAAAAAAACATTATTTTCCACATACTGTACATTATTGTTTCTCCTCTATGCCCCGCCTTTCTGAAACGTGT
>NW_015551039.1:802985-803625 GCF_001515605.1 Sinocyclocheilus anshuiensis
GAATATTTGGGTTGAACTGTTCTGGAACAGTGTTGTAAATACAACTTAACCACTGATTTCTAGTCGTGTCCTCTTTTAAAAGGCCAAACAAAGTAGTTACGCTTTCACAACGAAACACACGGCGGGCTTGAGTGAGCGGAGGGCGGCGGACTTGAGAACGGCGCGACCGGCGGATTCGACGAAGGAGCGGCCGGTGGGCTTGCGACAACCACATGTGACGACCCCGGGCTGGACTCCGCTTCATCCACGGTGAAAGTTTGTAATCGCGTCATATGACCCCTTTAAAAGCAGCTTCCCTTTTTTTTTTTTTTACATTGATGGTGAAAAGAATTGTTTCTTGAGCAGCAATCAGCATATTAGATTGATTTCTGAAGGATCATGTGACACTGAAGACTGGAGTAATGATGCTGAAAATTCAGCTTTGCCATCACAGGAATACATTTAATTTAAAGCATACTAAAACAGAAAACCGTTAGCTTAATTTGTAATTGTAAATTGTTTTTACTGTATATTTGATCAAATAAATGCAACCTTGGTGAGCATAAGAGACTTCTTCATAAGAGACTTCTTTCAAAAACATTAAAATATTTGAAATTCGATACTTAAAAAAAAAAAAAAAAAAAAAAACATTTTATTTTTT
>NW_015551039.1:803697-811016 GCF_001515605.1 Sinocyclocheilus anshuiensis
AAATCTGTTTTCTTTTTTTTTTTTTTTTTTTTTAATCTACAGGTACCAGCCAGGCAGTATTGGCTCCAGTGGTGCTAATGAGAAGTCAATGGAACTACAGAGGCTGGAGGCTAAAGGAGGCATGGCAGATGTGGATAGCGGGGATGAGTACGGCCAGGAGCTGGAGACAACACCCCTTAAGGAGAGGTTTTCCATCAGGATGCTGGTGCAACCCATCTGTGATGTACCCACCAAGATTTCAGGCATCATTGTTTACTCTGCAACTGGCACCATATGTAAGCATTTTCATTAACACAGTTTATGATCTACCTTTTTTGCTGCAACATGTAGCTGTAATGTAGAGCTCAGGGAAATGTAAACAGTATGTAGTGAATGTAGTGAACAGGCAGATAACATTCCTCTCTTTTTCTGTTCAGCTGTGCTGTTCACTCTGCTGTGTGTGGTGCTGGCAGTGTACGGAGAGCAGGTGGGGAAGGGCAGCCCTCTTTACATCACTTTGGTTGTTTTCCTGTCTGTTCTGTCTTCTGTCTGCATCTTCATCATCTGGCGACAGCCCCAGAGTAAAGAGGTTCTCACTTTCAAGGTACAGACGTAATTTACAAAGCTACGCTATTATCCTTGTGCTTTGTTAAATTGAGAACGTCAGATCTTTAGGTGGTTATAATCCTCTCTCAACATTTTGTAGGTGCCTTTGCTCCCCATTCTGCCATTGGTCAGTATCTTTGTAAATATTTACCTCATGATGCAATTGGGTGGACCTACATGGGTTCGTTTCGCAGTATGGATGGTTATTGGTGAGTTATAGCATGTGAAATCATGTTGTCATGTAACTGTGTGTTAAATGTATGCTTCCATTCAAAAGTCTGGGGTTAGTAAGAAAGAAATTCAGTGACATTGAAGACTGGAGTAATGATGCAGAAAATTCAGCTTTGCATCACAGGAATAAATTACATTTTAAAATTTATTGACATAGAAAACCATTATATTTTAAGTTGTAATAGTATTTCATGATATTGCTGTTTTTATTGTATTTTTGATCAGCTTTGGTGAGCACAAGAGACTTCAAAAGCATAAAAAATTGTACCAACCCCAAACATTTGTACAGTAGTGTAATTATACGCTATCATGGGTGTTTTTTAGTTTTTCATTGTACTGTGCTTGAAAGGTTGACTTCATACTTTTTCTCTCTTAGGTTTTATTATTTATTTTGCATATGGAATAAAGCACAGCTCTGAGGGAAAAAACAATTCCCCAGAAAAATTTGAGCCAATTTTCCAAGGAAAGAAACCAATCTACTTGACTGAAGATGAGAGTGAGGGGACCACACCTTAAGAAGAGCAGCTGGATTGGTATGGCAGCCACATTACAACCGGTTTTGTAAATGGCTGCAGTTTCACTTTTGCACCTTATAATTCTTCTAAAGTCTGCATTGAAAACTGACAAAAATGGCTTCACTCAACCATTTTTATTCAGTAGGTAAACTGTGTATTTCTTGCTAATCGTTTACCTTGTGTCAGTGTATAATGGTTCTGTAACAGTGCTACTTATGTATGTCTAGGCTTCATTATGAAAAGAATTCTGTCTAGTCCTCCATGTACTTTGTATGCACATGTTGACAGATCAGAGATGGGGCAGAACTGTTACGCTTGAAAAGATGTTTGTGAACAGGGTGTCTCTGCCTGTGGGTGGTCATTTAGTGTGACTTCTTTCTCTCTCAATGAATGGGAATATGTTATTCATAGGCTTTGTTTAAACAGGCAGCAGAAATCTCATTGGGCGTAGCCAACTCAAATTTTTTTTTAATCATTTATGATGTGACATTTGTTTAACGTCCTTCATGTCCACATTTACTCATATATCACACTGTGTCACATTCACTATGTAGTAAATGTGGCCATGAAGGACGTCCACAGCCACATTTACTGTGGACACACATACTGTGGACCTCAGCCACATTTACTCATATATCACACTGTGTCACATTCACTATGTAGTAAATGTGGCCATGAAGGACGTCCACAGCCACATTTACTGTGGACACACATACTGTGGACCTCAGCCACATTTACTCATATATCACACTGTGTCACATTCACTATGTAGTAAGTGTGGCTGAGTCCCTTTCCATTATGTTGGCACTCACATCATTACTATAGTATCCAGTTTAGGCAAACAGATCAGAATTCATCCTTTGCAAAATGATAGTGAGCACAGTCAGAAAATTCACATTTAAAGACCAACTTAGATTTGTGTGCTGCGTGAACAAACTCAATGTATTTTTATTGGACCAGAGAGAATTGAGAGTGTAAAATAATGTGCATTATTGTTTTGAAATCAAAACGTCCTTGTAGTACTTAATTTTATAAACTTGACATGATTGGTAAAAGTGATACATGAAAAATATTTTTAAAATTACCTTGGATTTTGTCAGTAGTTTTCTATTTGTAAAAGTATGTTCTTGTATATTTTTGTAAATGTATTTATGTACCAGCGGGAGGAAAATGTATTTATTGTTAATGTTACTGTAATATGTTTGACATATTTTTGGCTTCTTTAGTACCAATACATTTTGGCACAGTTTTCTCTACTGAGCTGTACATATTTGGGATGTAAAATAGGAAACCCTCATTGTCTTAAATGTGCTTAATAGCAGAAACAGACATTCCCTTATTGTCTTTTTCTGGAAAGGCGTCTTGTTTTTTACTTGCGTAACAAAATTAGTACTTTTTTCATTTTGAGCATCAGCATCTAAGTGCTCTTATTTTTCACGCAATATTTTTCCATTCTAGTTATCTTCTTAAGATGACAGTTTATGCTGTTTTCATAATGTTTTTTGTAAAAACATTGCAATGTAAATGCATTTTTCTTTAAGGAAAAGTAGATTTGAAGGTGGAGATTATGGAACTTTGTGACTTTGGTGGCTTTTTCCGTATGCTGCTGAGATATGGTATATGTAATTGACATGAACCGAGTAATTTATGGCTCTTTACACTAAACAGAGTTATTTGTACAGTTTATTTTCCAAAAATCATCCGTTTGCTGCAAATATTGTAACTTTTAAGCCTGTTTTACAATGAATGTTTACACAATGCTGCTGTGTAGTTGAGCTGGAACTGTTTGTTCCAGTTTATTGAAAATCATATCTGTTACAAAGTTGAGAGTCAGTAGTATTCACTTTGAAGAGACATTCTCTTCTTATAATACAGACCCTTATGGGTATTACTGTAGCCTACATTTCCTCAGAAGTGATGACTTTTCATGGCTCAATGCTGTGACTAGCTTTTTCTCACTCTTTCAGAGGTATAGAGCTGTTCGGTTTGAAGTCCTAAATCCTGGAAAAGAATATTACAGGCATGTATTCCCTCTGGAATTCCTATGGGAATTTTTGATTGAGTAAAATAAGGTCTGTTGTTTACATTACTTGTTAGCTCAGGTTCATTAAATAATATTAAAGGAACTAATTTCATTGTTAGTTTATGCTAACGCTTCGTTAACTAATGTTAATAAGTGGAACCTTACTTGGAAAGTTACCGCATAAATAATACCTAAAATGTGAGAGAAATATATTTTTAAAAATAGAACTTGCTAAACAAGCTTCCGGATTGGCTTACAAATTGACATGATGACTGAATAGCTCTATTGGTTTGTATACTGTAATATAACAGACATTACTGTTTACTGTGTTGTAAAACTTGTTTAATATCCATGTATATATTTGCTCTTTAAAGCTGAAGTGTGAAATTTCTGTGCCACTGATGTCACCAAATGAAATTGCAAAAATAGTTATTGTTTTCACAAAATGCTCCCAGATAGTCCCACCCCAAACTCGCACCATTGGTTGAGCCAGTGTTTCTGTGTTGGGCTGGATTGGATGCTTAAACATGGATTTGGGTAATGGCTTACTTTTACTCGTATCTGCATATTAAGATGAGATAGAAGAAAGTATTTTGACTTTAAAACAAATTACACACTTCAGCTTTCCTATGTAAATAGCCTACTCAATGTGCCTTTATTATGTGCTATGCTGTTATCAAATAAACATGCCAAGTATTGTCATTCAGTTGTGCATAGCCTTCTTTTAAAATGAAAGAAAAAAGGAAGATTTTTTAATTGAGGGTCTGTGAAAACAATTAAATTCTATAAGGATTTTCATATCAAGAGATATTCCAATTTATCATCCTAAATTTTGAATTTGATTGCATAAGATGTTTAACCTATTGACATGAGGAAGTTAAACATTTATGTTTTAAAATATTTTATATTACTTTTTATTTATAGAAAGGAAAACCCACATTCCTTTCACACAGCATGTGAAATGACTGCCGTTCTGCAAGGTGCGATCAAAATGGAGAATTGCCTCAAAACTACAAGTCCCAGAAAGCCTTGCGCGCAGTTTCCTGCATATATGGCCAGCTGACTTCCGGTGTCTTTAAATTCTCAGCCATTATTCTGCTCGAACGCTGCGAGTGAATTTAGCCACATCTGATCTGATTGAACGATGGATATACCCATCAGCTAGTGTTTGAGAAAAGCCCTGGACCATCAAACGACCGCTCTGGATCTGATAGCCGCCTGTGACTCGATCAAAACGGTCGTTTTGGTTCCTCTTTATTTTGCCGCAGTCAGAAATTATTCCAGCTCAAGGCCAGCGGTCGCGCGTACTGTTTCTCTGCTCCTACAGCCTTTCACGTCTCTTCGCCTCATAAACTAGACGCACATCTTGTTTAATGGTATGTGTATCATCGTTTTGATGCTTCTTTGATTTTGGATCGTTTATATTTTTTTCTGCTGAACAGTCTAGGTCATCCTGGTTTGGTGTCTGATTTGATTTGCAGGCAGATCTGAATTTCTAACACAGATTCGGTCTCAAGCTGATATATAAAGCTGTTCCAGTAATGCAAACACTAGTTTTGCTTAAAGTCAAATAGAGCAAAGGTATGTGATGTGTTTTTCCCCCCTTGCATTTCCCTAAATATGACCTATCTACACTCTGTTTGTTTGTTTATAAACCATATAGAGTATATTGTTCATAAAGGCTGCATATCCTTTAGGTGGTTCATCATTAATGAATTGATCTGATCACTTATACTACAGTTTACTACCTAGTAGTTAACCAACTTTCTAAAAATTCACCAGGATGTTGTCAATCTGTTTATAGGAATGTCTTGTCATCTCACCTACTGTATGTTGTAATACTATACCGTTTCTCTTTGTAAAGTCTCTCACCTAAGATGGTAATTAATTTTCTAGTGTTAATGCATTGTTGACCACTGGACTGTGTGTGGTAAACAAATCTGTGTGGGCATGTTGTGAATGATTGACTTGGTGTTAGGCTGTACGAGGCAGAGAAAGGCCAGAGGGAGAAGACGTATACTGAGTCTTTGTGCCAGGGGTTGTGCGCCCCTCTTACTGCTGGTCACCCATCGATTCCTGGCTGCCTTCCACCTCTGATCACAGCTATGACCTCTCAGAGAGACCCCGGCACGGTGAGTATATCAGTCTACATCTCTCTGTACATGATACATCATTGCACAAGTTGGCCTTTTCAGACATACAAAGATTATATCAGAATGACACATCAAGTATCATCACATTTAGAGTGCATTCAAATCTTAAAGGTACAGTTCACCGATGAATGAGCATTGTCATCTACCTTTGCACTGTTTGCACTCATTATTTTGACTGTGGAATGCAAAAGGAGGTACTTAGTAGGGAAAGGAGCAGCATGGACATTGTACTATGAAAGTGACCATGACTGTTAAGTTATGAAAGAGACAAAAATTGGTCCATATCATTCATGCGCTATTTTCCAAACCCTCTGAACCTTTTGGTGGCTTTATTTGATGAATAGACTGACATGTGCATCATTATTCTCTGAAAACTTTCTGCCCTAGTTTTTGTTTACACCCTGCATGTTTTATGCGAACTGAGGGTGAACAGATAATGACCGTTTTCGATTTAATCTGCATTTGTGGGGAGACATCATCGCCTTTCTGTGACTGTGAAACAGATTTCATTAGTTTAGTCTCAAATATGAGTAAACTTTTCCTGTTAGTTTTGTTAACTAAAACTGAAACTAAAACGATGGTGAAAATATGATTGTTTATTGAAATAAAACTGAAATAAATATTAGATGAAAAACTATAACTGAAACAAAAATAAGTGTGCGCTAAATATAAATATTAAAAACTGACAAAAGGTTGCAACAAATTACTAAAAATTGGTTAAAAACTGAAAATTAAAAATATAAATATAAAAGCCAATTCAAAATATTAATAAATAAATTACTTAATACTATGTAAAATAACCTGCAAACAATATTAAAAATAGCTGACCTGTTCTTGTGCTAAAATGGATGTACATTAGAGAAGCTCTAAATCTGAACTTTTATTTGAGGCTGAGGTTATAAAACGAAGCTTTTATGTTACACTCACAGACCTGCTGTTGCCTTGAGATTTGTTGTTGTTTACTGAACCTGTTTGGTTCAGCGTTGGGTTTAGTGCCGTTATTTGAGGGTGGGGGCAAATGGTGATGACTTTAGGCTCTTGATTTGGGGATGAAAGCAACAGGATTGAAGATATTGCAGAAAATATATAAGCCGTGAGATTATTGAGGTGTTTACGTACTGGTTCTGAGGCATTTAGGCAGCTTTGGTGTTTTGTATTTTTCAAGGCTTTAAGAACTGGGGCAGCCGGGAGTGCTTATTTGTTTGTTATGCTCTCTTGTCTGTATTGCCCGTCACAGATTTGCTGATAACACCCTTAAATCCACCCGAGGAGGCTGGGAGAGGGCTTTCCATGCCTTTATCGGGGGCTTTGTGTTTGTAAACAGTGTGCTGGAATGACGTTGTGGATTATGGCTTGACCTCTTTTGTTTCACCCATAGGTGAAAGCCGAATATTTTCAAGTGTGTCTGATTGGGGGTGGGGTGCCCTACATTGCAAATGCCCTCAGCAAAGGAGCCTGATTTCACAATAGGTTAGGGCAGGGCATTGGGGGGCCCTTAGTGAGGATTTAGGTGGCACGTGGTGTGAGAGGATGAGCACAGCTTTGTGTTGGGAAGAGGTCGTCCTTTTCCTATCATGTTATTTGATTGCTGCCACTATTTGGGTCATGACCTGGGCTGCTGATGAGCTGGATCCACATAATGTTTATATTACCATTTAGCATGTTTGAATGACAATTTGAATAATTCAGTACTAATATAAACAGTTGTGCTAAGTTGTACTTACACACTTTCACTTCCACTTTCTCAGAAACATGGTGAAAGTTTCTCTGGTCCTCTGATTGGTTGCATCGACTCCATGAAGCTTGTTTTCC